>NW_010185007.1:62713-79363 GCF_000695765.1 Mesitornis unicolor | reverse complement strand
GATGAGTCTGAAAATATACAGCACAAAAAGTGGCTGTTGTTTATCTCTAAATGTGGCAAAACATTTTAAATAAAGGGCAAAATCCTGTCTGCTCTTTTTATTGCAGTAGAAAAAACATTGTGAACAGATAAAGTGTTCAGGCACCAGATAAGAGCAGACAGAACCAATAAAATCAGAAATAAGGATGGTGTTTTATTGTGCTCTGGTGAATGGGTGAATCAGACCTTTGAAAAATATTTCACCAACTTACTGTGTACAGGTTTGATGGTAAGTAACCCTTTCCATAATTCCTGCCTAGCGCTTGCTGAATAGTGCAAGACAGTGTAACAGTAATAATAACCTGTGTAAAACTCTTCCAATGACCATATAAATACCTATATTGAGGCCTCTAATAGTACTGTAATAACTGTACAAAGAATTACAGCACATTAACAATGTTTCTAGGACACACAGCATGCCCATCAATAAAATAAGCCACATGCCAGCCTTTTCTGAGTGCAGATAAAAGAGTGACAGAGGAAAATATTATTGTCAAGAGTATTATGTAGAATAAGAGATTTTCTGGGCATAAGATCATTACATCATTTAAACTCACCACCTGTATAACACATGGGAAATAACCTCACTGCATGGCCCTGGACTTCATCCAAGTATCTTGTGTTAAGTATATGCATATTCAACAAGAGATCAAGTCCTGATCTGAAGCCATTGAATGACAGAAAACCTGACACTTTTTTGGTACAGTGTTTCAGTGATAAAACATGCACTTTTGTTGCCTCCCTCTGAACTAAGAAATTTTTGAAGATCCTTATGCCTGTCTTTAGGTGGTTAAATACTGCAGAGAATATGCTAGAATGACTAGACATGTTTAGATCTTATTAAAAAGGAAGAACCATGGGAAACATGAATGCTAATTGTTAAAAAGAAGCACTAGGACTCACTTCAGAATTGATTTGTCCTTTGTGAGATCAGTCTTCAAGTGGTGACACTTGTGGGAAGATGTCCTGCTGAAAAAAAAAGAGAGAAAAAGAAAAAAAGGGATTTTTTTTTTGTATGGATACTTGAAGTGATAGAAATATTTTAAGAAGAGCATGATCATATGTTCCTCTTGGGAGTAATAACAGGAGAGCAGGGAATGTTTTGGCTAAAAAAAAGATAAAAGATCCTGCATTACTGTCCAGAGACTAATAGAATGGACTCAATTACTAAGTTCAGCTGCAACTTCCAGCAGTTTAGTTTGCTGAAAAGGTACTGTGCAGAAAAAAGGCAGATGCTAGTCCAGCAAAAATAGCCATCTTACAAGATGAATATAGCTATGCTGTAATAGCCATGGATCACCTATGCTTTCTCTAACTGCAGAGATGCTACCAGTTGGCAGTGAGCTGAGAACCTGGCATGTGTTGACTCAAGGATGATATACTACCTTTTCCTGAAAGATAGGGAGGACATTTTGTAAAGCAGGCAGTCAAGACCTTTGTGGTTTCTACAGTTCCACAGTGAGTGCTTTTCTAGTCTTAGAAGAAGTGGTTTCACAAACAATTGATGGCTGCTGCAATATAGAAAGAAAATATATTGCAAGCTGTACTGCATAGCTCATTAAATAGCTCCTGCAAGCAATTGTACATGTAGGATATGAAGAACAAAGCTGACTTTTACTTACAAGAATGCAGAAATTGGAAGCACAGGTAATGCATTACACACCAGAGAATGAAAGGATTTGTGAAGTCTTCTTTAAATACATGAGAACAAATCCCGACCTTCACTGGATTTAATGACAAAACTAAATGCTACTTCATGAGTTTGATATTTTTCCCTGGATTTTCTCAGCTTATACAGTCAGACCCTCTATAACAGGGGCTGGCAACCTCCCAGAGAAGCAAGAAGGTGTTTTACTACTGGGTGAAGCAAGGAATCCCAGTTCCGATTGAACTGCAAACCACAGTATGGGCTTGCAGCTGGGATCCAGACTCTCCTTCAGAATCATCAGATGAAGATGCTTTTCCTCCATCATACAGAGTTCTCCATTTCAAAGTCCAAGACAAATTCTTTGTAATGAGGAGAAGAATGTGAATTTATTTGTATAAGGCACTAAGAAGCCTACAATTATATTTGTATGGAGTTAAATGCATATTTACTTATAGAAACACACAAACCTGAATTTGTGTGTTGAGAATTCAAAGGATAAAAATTAAGGAATAACTTAAGAATTCAGGGAGAAATATGAGTAAGGAATTGCAAATGCAGGCACACACGAGTGATGCCAGATTAAAATCCTTATCTTTAAAAAAAAATATTTTATATTATTTAATCAGTTCTCTGGATGAGAGTTCCTTCTCACTGAGGACGCAGAAAGCAAACCAGGCACAGATCAGGCGAATGATCTGTGCATCTCTGCACCTTCTCCTTCCCAGCACTCATTCACACATAATGGACTAAATGGGTGTTTTCTATTCTGGACCCAGGGAGGTTTGCAGGGAGAAAGTAGGAATTACTAATAGACTGATTGTCAGTAACAAATACCTTCATGATGGAAAATATGCCTGGATCCCAACTTTTCAGAGTATGGTTACTTCCTAGAATGCAGCTAATGAGCTTTTCCTTTACATAAA
The DNA here is from genome assembly GCF_000695765.1 of Mesitornis unicolor. Lineage (NCBI taxonomy): Eukaryota > Metazoa > Chordata > Aves > Mesitornithiformes > Mesitornithidae > Mesitornis > Mesitornis unicolor. The sequence goes on along the minus strand of NW_010185007.1, from coordinate 76,754 downwards.
GATCTCCAGAGATATGGGATACAAAAGAAGGGATGTTGTAAACTCTCAGTTCTGTCCACATTTGACAGGTTTTCAGGTGTGTTTTGCTCCCTTCTGCTTTTTCCAATAGAGAGTAACATATGACCACTTGTTAAATCTCAACAGGATTTCCAGCAGCTGTAGTGTTATTAGAGTCATTTAATAACGCTGATGGATGTCATGGGGTAAAGTGAGCCAGTTATGGTGCCTGTGTGCTTAATTTTCAAAGAACTAATTAAGAGTCCCTGGAAAATGGTTATCTGAAATATCACTATAGAGAAAAAGAATGACAATTAAATAACATAATAACTACTTTCAGTTCTGTGATATTTAGATATATTCAAAAGGCAAAAAAGAAGACAAAACTATCATGAGAAGAAAATACAGGAGACTGGGATGTACTCGGACATACTTCTGAACCATAGAGAAAGAGAGTGCAATAAGACTCTCAGCCCCATTGTAATATCATAAATAATACAATAAAAAGTTCTCTTTCCATTATTTTCATTAAAAATATTTTTCCTGACAAAAAAATAACTTCTAGATTACAGAATCACAGAATCACAGAATCACAGAACGTTAGGGATTGGAAGGGACCTCAAAAGATCATCTAGTCCAATCCCCCTGCCGGAGCAGGAACACCTAGATGAGGTTGCACAGGAAGGCGTCCAGGCGGGTTTTGAATGTCTCCAGAGAAGGAGACTCCACAACCTCTCTGGGCAGCCTGGTCCAGTGCTCTGTCACCCTCACTGAGAAGAAGTTTCTTCTCAAATTTAAGTGGAACCTCCTGTGTTCCAGCTTGTGCCCATTACCTCTTGTCCTATCATTGTTTGTCACCGAGAAGAGCCTGACTCCATCTTCGTGACACTCACCCTTTAAATATTTATAAACATGAATGAGATCTCCCCTCAGTCTCCTCTTCTGCAAGCTAAAGAGACCCAGCTCCCTCAGCCGCTCCTCATAAGGGAGATGCTCCACTCCCTTGATCATCTTTGTAGCCCTACGCTGGACTCTCTCCAGCAGTTCCCTGTCCATTGGTTAATAATGACAGAAAAGAGAAACTGTACAGGTCACTTCTCTCACTGCAGGGCTTGAAGTATGTGCAGAAAAGTCTGAAGGAGGAGAAATCATCACAGACACTTGAACTTTTAGCCTTTGTCCAGAGACATGCTGCATGGCCGCACAGTTGAAATCAGTAGAAATGTACCTGTCTTTAATGGGCTTTCATAAAGCCAAGAACCTATCAGGACACTTGTGTTTCCCATTTCAATGTAAACATTAAGTAGTTTTTTGACACAGTGTAACTTTTCTTAAGGAAAAAAAACCAATGCACATACACATAGGTTTTGCAAATTATTCTGGATCAACTTGGAAGAACAGAACTTCAGAAAAATTAAGTACCAGAAAAGAATTATTTGGAAAGATAACCATGTTACACTATGAAATTGTGTAACATGAGGATACCCCATCTGTAAATGCCTTGATGTTGCTGAATGACAGATTTTCTGTATGAACAGAACACAACTGAAAACTCAGAATTTGCTTCTATTATCACAGTAGGATGTCCTATCCTTGGTAATGCATCTATTCATCACATCAACCACTTCTAGATAGTGACAATTAATTTCATTTTAAGGAAGCGCTTGCTTCCTAATAGAGGTTTCATTAAAAATTTTAATTTTGTGTCCTATTTTTTTCAATTTATATTATCATAGAATAATTTATCATCATAGAAATGACTTACTGATATCAAAAGACATATAAAAGATTTATGAAGAATTAGAATGGTCCAGCATAATCCAGTAATTGAGTCTCCAACTCCTACTTGAAGTTTCTGGCTATTGACATTTAAACTACGTGATTTGATTCAGCATGAAATCTTGGTTTCTTTACGCCAGAAAACCAGCTTACAGATATATGTTTTACCCATAGTGCATGGGAAATAGTTAAATTTTGTTTGACAGTTAATGTTACCTCTATGTCCATGGAACCAACACAATAGCTCTACACAATAAACAGTTATGGTATTGACAAAGGTTAGCCGTCAAATGTCCTCTAAAATTTGAGTTGATAAGTGTTCACATCAGAAATCAAAGATCTAAACATTTTGCTGGTTCTGCAACACCAGCTGAACTTAAATTGGAGGTTATTATAATATGAATGACTATCGTGTTTACTTCTGCATGCAAAAACAAAACTCATATGATTAAGGCTCTGATGTGCAGGCTGATAACTTGATTTGCTTGGGCAGTTCTTCTGTAATAGCACTGTATGAAAGCAATGTTTCTGCCAAAGAGCTGTAATATGCTTTCATAACTTACCAGACAGCAAGGATGGCTTTACATACAAAAATTTCCAAAAGACCTACCTTATTAGTGGGTAATAGCATTAAGTAATTGCGTTAAAGCTATATAGATATGTTTATCCCCAATACTGATTTGAACCCTTACTCATCTTTTGGGATCCTGCCACAAGTCATTCACATTCTAAGAGCCAAGTCAACAGATGGTGCATCAGTAACCCTTCAGAGACCTACTGGTTGTGGAAGGATGCACTCTGCCTTGACAGGAGCTGATCCGTTCGACATTGTCCAGGACTAGGACTATACCAAACTATAAAAAGTAAGTTAAATAGAGAACTTCCAGAAAAAGAGTTTAATATCTATGTTAAGAGCCACCTCTTAAATCAGAGACTGTATCTTATTGCTGGAAGAAAAGTAATTAATGCAATTAATTTATCATCTGTGAACAACCTTTAGAGAGCAACATTCAGGTAACTTATATTTTATTGATTTTTTTATTTTTTCACAATCAAAGAGCAAAGCAAGGCTTATTTTAAACCTTGTTAAATTTCCAGATTTAAAAGAGAAAATTAGAAATCTTGAAATTTTTTTTTGCACGTGTTTGCTCATAGATTGTAGGCAGCATATCAGTAATAAGCATTCTGCTCATTGATAATTTTCAAATATCCCAACTTCTAAAACTGTTGGCTGATGTTTATTATAGCAGCCAGAATGTCTCAAACATTTTTCTGAATTCAAATAAATTTCTAAATCTGAGACAAGGAACAAATATCCATATTCATTGCTGTAAAAAATGCTTCTAAATGTTCGAGTACTGAAATTTAGAAACTCCTGCTAAATTGCTTACTCTTGCTGGGTATAACTGAAAAAAAAAATAATTAGTTTCTATGTTTTCATGAATTATTGATAGATGCAAGTTTCTCCTTTTTCAGGACTTTGAAATAAAGTAGAAGTCAGGTTTGATGGAAAATAGTTAATTTGATTTATAAAATAATATTGAAGCAGAACATTAAACTCCTTATGTTTGGCAAACTATCAGAAAAAAAAAGAAGATAAAGAGTTGACTGAGGTATACTGAAATAATAGATTTTGAATATTTTGAAAACTCTTTGATTCTTATAAAGGAGAACAAATTTTGAAACTAGAACTTAGATGTTGTGAATCTAATATTCAGATGCTTTTTCAAAAAAATATGTGTAAAAAAACCCCAAAAGATTTCTTGGTAAGTTAAAGGATTTAGCACTTTTCATGAAGTCTTTAAAAATTTTTTTAAAAAAAATCTCAGTTCAGCTGAAAGAGTCATGAATAATAACAGGAAGGGATTTTTTTTTCTGTGTCTATAAATAGCACTTTATCACTCAATAATGATTAAGACAATTTCCAGCAGTCTCAGAATATGACCTTTTTTTTTCATCAAATGTTAATATAAATACATAAGGAAATATGTATGTGTAAGAGTATGATGTAACTTCAACATCCAGTTCTGTGCCACAAACCACTGACCATTTCCAAAACTGAAAATTTTCAATGGCAGAAATGGATATTTTCTGCTATAAAAAATTCTTTTGTCAAACTTGCTCCTGTTGAAAGGATGTCAGGGAAAGTCAATACACTGTAGACAGGACATGAACTGGAAGTCCCTGGGTTTCTCACTGTGGGTTTGATTTACCTGGATGGGTTCCAAAGCAAAATAATAGTACACATCAGGGTTTATATATAGAATAGATATATCAGGGTGTATAATATACATCAGCCTACTGCATTTAACACATTTTGCATTGAAGAATTAAAAACTTAACCCCTTTTAAACTATGTAGCAGAAGTTTTATACTGAAGGAATAGAAAGAATATGTGTACTTGTGCAATTTTACATACTGTTATAATCCTTACTTTCCTAGTAGCTGAATTCTAATAATGGTAAATATAAATAATAATGAAAAATTGATTAAATTTTCTTAATTTTCTTTCAAAAGTGGGCCTTCCAAATACAATGCTGGTAACAACTGGGCAACCACTACTTGGTAGTAAGCTATAACTAAAATGGCGGACTTTTCTAACCTCGTTTACCTAGATGTTCTTGGTACATCATTCAGAGGAATTTACGTGAAAATATAGAAAATTTGCATGTGGCCTCGTGGAACTCTTTTTGGTGCAGGTAAGAAGGAAGAATGTAGGACACAGGGACTCTCCAGCCCTGTTCCAGTGGCAGGTCACCCTCAGAAGGCTACAATGCCCACGAGCTCTGAGCTGGTCTGAATGCTGGTTCCAGACTAACATTTTGGAAATGTATCACAGAACTTTGGAACAGGGCAAGACATTACTAACCATGCAGAAAGGACACACTTTGTCAGTGTCAACACTGCTGTGAGCAGTGCCAAAAATAATTTTTCATGTATTTTTTAATGCTTGTCACTTGGAGATGTTATAAATTGGTAGTTTGTTGTGGTTAGATACACTAAGTCTCCTCTCCCATCTTTTTTATATCACTGTAACTATACTGACTTTGTATATTATTCCTGAGTTATACAGGGAGAAATGAGAAAAGAACCATGCCCCTGGAGTAAAATTTCAATTTAAGTGTAAGCTTGTGTATAGCCACTTATTCATATGAATTATATGAAAGTCATGGATACTCTGGGTATAAATCTAGGTGGAACAGTGCCACTAATCTACAAATGGGTTGCACTCCTGAGAGAAGAAAAAACAAACCTGGAGATCTGACAGCCTCATAAAAGCATTCCCATTGTGACATAATCTTTTAGAAAAAAAATAAATCTTACCCCATCTTTTTGTAAATTGACCTGTAAGTTACTGGCAGCAAATCAATAGGATACAAATGAAAAATAATAATGCAATAACAATGCTGTGTATTATCTTGGACCCCAGACGAAAACTTGTAAAACGATCAATATGATAAAGATTCAGCACTGTTATTCTTTCACAAAGAAATGATAAAATAACATACTGATTTCAAAAGGTGGCTGTAAAAAAAACCAAACCCATCTGCCAAGAAATGAAAATATAAGGCCAAATATAAAATACTTACTTGTTTGTTTGTCTGTTTCTTTAACCCAAGACTTCCATTAATTTGTACTGTAATTAAAGGGAGCCGTTTTTTTGTATGTTTGGAGGTAAAGAAATCAAGCTAAAGAATCATCCATTTTAACATTAGACCATGAAGCTCAATGGATGAAATCTCACTTGCACACAATAGGAATATGAAAACTGGTGTTTTCCATGAAGTACTTACGTACACTTAGTTTTTTTAGTATTTAATTTTAACTACTACTTCGAATTTTTTTATATTTTGGAGCTTATTTGATCTTATTTGTGGCAGAGCATTTGTTAATCAGAACAAAGATAGTGCTTTGAAACAGGCTTGTCCTCCAACCCTAAAAGATAGTCACATTCACAGAGTGAACATGGTGATGTAGGCAGAAAACTGCAGGTAGAAAAAGGTCCACATAGAGCTGATGCCCCAGGCAGAGTGAAGAGCTGCATAGCTTTGCCTCAGGACTACAGCATGACACAAATGTGAATGCTGCGTCAGCTGGTGCTGATGGCACAGTCTTACTGTTAAAACTCATTAAGTCCTTTACTGAATCAGGGCTTTAAGGATTATGACTATTCAAAGGTTAATTAACAAAAAAAGAAGATATGAAGAGATAGTCTAGAAACCCAGTCTTAGCTGTAGTGTGGTTTAACTATCACAACCATATCTTATCCAGCCATGGGTTTGGACAAATTTCTACAAACTGTGAATTGAGGAATGAAATTTATGAAGGCAGAGGTAAGATTACAGCAAGGTTTAATTATTAAGAAAATGAGACTGGCCATAAGCTTCACTGAATTAAATCTAAAATTAGTGAATTCATTTTCTGTACTTGATTTTGACAATTGTGGTACACAATACAAAGCTAAGATCATGAAAAGGAAGTGGAAACTCAAGAGGAGAGAGAGAAGAGCAGCTGTGCAGCCCGGTTGGAGTTTGTTATCATCAGCACTTCCACTGCAGCATTCAGACACGGCTGTGAGTCCCAGCATTGCAGACACTGAGGGAAAAAACACCAGAGGATGATGGAGACACAGCACAGGGAGAGGTAGTCATGTTTAGGAGAATTACCTGAATTCATCTGCTTGATCATTTGGTGGTACACATTTATGTATGCAAGAGTAAAGGACATTCTGCTTGAAAGCTTCCAGAAAAGGAAATTTACAATACAAACTGAATGACTGCATCTGTAGTTCAAATCAAATATCCCTGCATGCTGCTATTGTACACACATCATGTGTGACACCATGCCAAGGTCTAAGAGGAAATAATTTTTAGTGCCAGCTTCACAGCTGGTATGTGCAAAAGGCAACAGAGTCAATACTGAGACCAGGAAGTAGAAGGCAACTGATTAAGCATTAATCACTAATGTCCTGTACTTTTCCCTGTAGATTTGCAAGGTGCTTTTCAAACAAGTGGAAAAGTAAAGACTTCACTTTGGTGATTTTAAAATTAAAAAGAGTCATAAAAGTCAGACAACAAAGAGAGGTGGTAGACTGAACTGAGGGCACCATTTATAAATGGTGAAACAGTCTTGCCATTTCAGCTTGGTTTTTTGCAAGTACAAGGTAAATAATTGTGTCTACCCACAGCCACCTTATTGTGCAAGATATATATAAATAAAAGGATGAAAAGATAGCGGCAACTTGTGTATTCCCAGAACTATGTAAAATAACTCGCACAATCAGTGCAACATGGCACATAGCAGTCACCCTTCAATCTCACCTTTATTTTCATTCTGGACTGCTAAGTGCAGAGTGAAAATAAAAAGCCTTCCTTGGAAAGCAGCTGAAAGCTACAGTTTTCAAATTTCAGTTTGTGTTCAGAACTTCATCACAATTTCATATGAATATGTTCCTAGCTTACAAATTTACACAATTGTTTAAAGGTACATTTAAAGTATTTTATCTAAATATGGGTACATTGCTGTAGGAATTTTAAGAGTTATTTCAAATATTAATCCACAGTTCATTGTTGTGAGTACAGATCAGAGATCCTCACACAACTCCAACCCCAAGACAGGTCACTACCTACAGGTTGACAGGTGACAGTCCCGTGATTCTCAAATTTAAATCACATTCATTTAATTTACTGTGACTTTGAAATAAAGGATTAAAATCCCACTAACTGTGAAAATTTAATTCCTGCAGGATATCAGCCAATGGATATGTTGGAAATTGTTGCTACAAGACCATATCTGTCAGGCCATGATAGGATTCTCCCATCCGAATTCTGGGGTTTTTTTAGAAAATTGTGTTTGTATTGATTTTTTTATTTTTTATAGAGTCTACCTCTTCCCTTCCAAATGGCATTTGTTCCAAATCAGAAACACCTCGAAAGTGAAAAATCTCACTTTGGGATCTTTTAAAAACAAAACAAAAATATTCACAGGAATAAGATGAAGTTTTGCAGACAGCTGCAGTTACCACCTGTTTGCAACATTTTAAGAAAGAAACACACAGGCCTTTTTTCCAGATGTGCCAAAATTATTTTTGCATTTATTCAGTCCTTCTGTTCTCTCTTAGTATGCTGTCATTGTAATATCTTAAGGGATAAGTATAATGAGAAGGAAGTACCTTATTCTGAGACTATCCTTGCCTGCTATTCTGTGCAGACAGAAAAAAACAAACCCACACCACTATCAGGAATGCACTTTGACATCTAAGGGTAGCAGTAGGTTGTTCTCATGTGCTGCGGGGCACCAACATATTTAACAAAGTTACTGGATGTCCATTTTACCGAAATGTACGTCTCATGAAGACTGTGCCAAACTTTACTATTTGTCACTGTCCTTGTGCTGTAGATAAATCTGCCTACAGTTTCTCTGGATGGAGATTTTGTTTGAAGGGGGAATGACTGAATATGCTTTAAACTCTTTTAGGCAAAAGTCCATCACTGTAGCTTTGCCTAATGAAGGAATAAAATTAATGACTTACCCAAATAGAAACTTCAGCCACATGCACTTTTTCAGATTTAGATCTCTATGGGATCTTCCTCTTTGAAGACCTTGTAAGAAAAATTTCTGGATATATTTACAGCCCATTTCAGAAGCAAGGTAAAACTGACACCTTAGATACAGAGGTCTGTTGAACTCACATTGACCTACCTGTGCATCTAGGCAGGGATTTCCTGCAGATGCTGCTCCAAACAGCTGCTTCCAGTAATGTGGAAACGACCAGTGAAACTTCTCGGTATGGTCTCTGTGTGGGGTTGCATCCTTGGCCAGACACGTCTCAGGGGCACTGGTGTCAGGGTTGTACTGTCCTGTGGTAATGTCCTGCCCAACCCCACTGGCTTCAAAACTGATGTCTGGCATCCAGTGTTTTGGTCCTTTTGTTTGGCCAGGTTTTGGCAGAGTCCCCAGTGGGTTTCCTAGCCTTGTCATGATGCTGTAGGCCTTCGGTGCCTGGTCTGGCACTGACTGCCACACGTGGGAAAAGCAAATAAGAATCAGCATCCGTTTCCCTTTGTATTTGTGGAAATCTGTCCTGGCAGTGAGACAGATTCAGCATCGCTAGTTTTTCCCTGTGGACATGAAAGAAAGAAAAAAGACAGGTTACAATCTAGATAAGGAAAAAACTTCCAGTAGAAATGACACAGTTTTAATTTTAAAAAAGTCAGGAAAATATGTCATATAAATATTCTTTTCTACAGTCAGGGCTAGTTATTACCTTGCTATGCTAAATCAGAGCTCTATATATTCAAAGAGCAAGAAACCAGCTCTCTTCATCTGCTATAAAACTAAACAGTATTCTGTTTTCTGTTTCCAAGTAGGCCACTAAATAGCACAAAGTATTTTTTATTTCTTATATTTTTACTTTTTTTAGCTGCTGTACTCTTTTCGGTATTACTCACATTTCATATGAACAGCCTAAGTTTAATCGGTCAGTCTTGAACACTACACTGCCATAACCGAGAAGAAACACAATTACTTTTGAAATCTTTCATAGGATGCATAATATCAGCACCTAATTTCTCCAACTGATGTATCCCTGACTTTTTAACAGTCTAGCATGATGCTTTAAGTCAAGTGGAACAATTTCTTAATTTTGATTTTTTTTGCTCAAGTGTTAATATTAAAGCTTACTTAGACATAATGTGAAGTAAAACAGTGAAAATTCAAACAAAAACTCCCAAACCAATTAAAGACAGAATAAAGAAACAAATAGAAAAAAAGAAAAGATGCTTCAAAGCTAACACTGTATGAAAGATTTGGAAGTAGTTCTTAGCCTTCCCAATTTTTGGAGGTCTCAAGAATATAAGGGCAAAAAATCCCATATATAAACAAAAAAAATGCTGTCTACTCTAGTTAAGCAGTACACAAGGAAACATTTCCTTGTTTCACAGTGTGTCTTCCTTTCCTCTTTGGTTAGCTTCCAATAAATTTTGGAGATCTGGAAAGACCACAATGATTTCCTAAGCCAATAACTATAAAAGTAGAACTTAAGCTACTTTCTAAGCTAAAAATAAATGCAATTTTTTTACCTAATTATTCATTCATCTTTTGTGTAGGAAAAATGAGAATATTGAAACTGGATTCTCAGAAATAAACATTTATGTCTTCCATGAAGAACAGAAACTTAATTAATTTATTTCAGACTTTATAGATGTAGAAGACCTTGCAATGGCCACAGGTTATTTGTCACTGAAATCCAGTCATGATAACATTGACTTGTAGATCAGAGACATTTTCATGTCACATAGTGCTCTGAAAATGTTTTACAAAGGTGATAGGAGAAGATTCTGCTTTGCAAGAATTATTCATTGAGTTTTCCATGCATCAGTAACACAATGGTCAATGTGAATTAGATGTCTCATCACAGATTATGTGATGATTCTCCTATGCAGAACTGAGAACATCTAAGCTGAGCCATAAAGTAGTCAAATTCATGTGCAATATTGATCTGCCTCAAAATTCTGAGATTGTTGAAAAAAATGTACACCATTACATTAAGACAATGGAAAGGGCAAGGGCAAGGGAAGATATTTTATGAAAACATTTTAAATTTTGTCCTCAATCATCCTTAAACAGCACTGCTGCGGCCTAGTGTTAGATAGATAAAACAAAAGTGCTATATAAAACTATAGTTTGAAAGGAAGACCCAGAAAAAGAGCTAAAGGCTGTGTTTCCTTTAATTTAATTTATTTACAGAGTTATTCAGGATGAAGACACTTAATCCCTAATGTAAACTTCAGGAAACATGTATCTTCAAGGAGACTTGAAGGCAAAAGTAGTGCAAACTGAGAATTTTGTCTTTGCGTTGTGTGAGGTAAGAAAAAGAGATGGATTAAATTGCTTTCTGTAGATGTCAATGGATGGTTTAAAGGGATGGTATAGCTACAATTCTTTTGAATGATTTAAGTAGACCATTCATTCTCTTTAATAAAAGAAAGCTTACAGTACACAATGAAAAATGACATTGGATCTATGATATTTTGATTATGTTTGTTTGGTGCACCTGAAGTAGGTATTTTGTTATGGTAGACACCTATGAAGAAATAGCTAAAAGAACCAGGTATATATATTCAACAGTAGTGGACTTTGTTGTTTAAGGGTAATTTTATACCACAAAGAAATGTTTTTGGTCATAATAAAAAAGACTGTATCCCTTCATAGTTATCACATTAGACATTTTCCATCCTTCTTAATAAAAAAATATTGCTAAGGATGAAAATGGCTTCTAAAATACTTGATCATTGCTTTTAGGAAAATGGATCAAGGGGTGGATCTAATTTTTTTTTAAACTTAGAAAAATGCATTTTAAGGAGGATGTTTTAAGCTTTAGACCTTCTGTCCTTCTACTAGTTGTAGAGTACATGAATGACTACATGTCATTCCCTGTCATGATATTTCTGTGCTGAGGTCATAGATGCTGTCGCAACCTTAAAATGTATTACATGTACAGGCCTGAAACATATGTGGTCTGCACTTAGAATAAGTTTAAATTTTAAAGCTGAAGTAATGTATGATCAAAGTATCTGTAAGAGCTTCTTCATTAATCTTGCCACAGGAAAATTAAATTAAAACACCAACTGGGAAGAGTTCCAGCTTCAAACAATTTGCTTCTAATCAAGGAGCTAGACACTGTTTGACTGGTGCTGGCACATTGCCCTCTCTAGGGTAAGCCCCGACAATTTCTAAAGTAATGAATCTACTGTCATCTCACAAGACTTCATCAAACAACGTAGAGAAATGCAGCTCCAGCTGTTGGCTAAACACGACAGGGTCGTGCCCTTACCATTAGCACAAGAATCTAAATAACCCACCAGAACAAGAAGAAAACGTGCATACAATTCTTGGTCATACCGTTTCATTTCAGAGCTGTTTCTTCTGCCCATCCCATAACTCTGTAACACTGACTCATGGTTCTGAAGCCCCAGAAAAAGGTGTCTCAGCCCACGATTGTCTTGCACCGATGCTGTGCTGCTCCACCAGGTCTTGCTGCTAATGGTTTTGCCATGCTGTGTGCAACCTGGCCATCACCTTCAGCCTGAATCACTTGCTCTTTCAGCTACTTTTAAGGCTAGAAGTTAGTTTTCTATGTGATATTCCTAAACTGCAGTTTTTCATAATCGTAAAGACAGAAAAGGTTTGGTTTTAAGATCCCACCCTCCACTTGCAGCTCTTGCTGCAAGTAAATTATCTTTCCCTCTGCTCATTATGAGGCTTCCTGCCAGGATAATTTTCCATCCCATGCACTGCTATATTTTTCCCTTTGCTATCTCCAGCTTCTCTACTGCATTAAAGTTATTTATCCTCACTTTCAAGGTTCATTACAATTTACTTCCTACTTATTACCTTTCATTACTATCCAAAGATGGACTTTCTCCTCTGATTAGTGCACAGTGCCAGTTTCAAGCACCCACGTATTATGCTGTTACATGCGACTAACGACTTATTTCCCATGCTTTGGTTGTCCTCTGCGTCTTTGGCAAAGGGGAACAGATAGATGGTAATGGGAACCAGTGCTAAAGCTGTAATCCCCTTGGAGTGGGCAAAGTCTTTCATCACAGTCCTGAGAAGTGATTTGCACAAAGTATCCACAGGCCTTCCAAGCTAATGCTATACAAATAAATAACAGTGAAATAAAGGAGAATAATGGACGCATAATACATAAATATTTTCCTAATAACGTTACTCTAAATAAAATGTTACCCCAGCGACGTTATGCACTGACAAATGAAAGAAACAGGGACCACAGGGCTAAAAATGAAAGTAGGGGGAGTTGCAAAATGTGTCTCTAACCAAAAGAAAAATTGCATTAGGAGAGCACCTAACGTCCACAGTATGCTATTAGTCTATTTAAAGCAATCATGGTCTGACTCACAGCTTCAGCCAACAGGAGTCCTTCTATTAATTTCAATGTGGCTTGGAAGAGGCCAGGAAGACTTATCCATTCATTCACTTTGATGAGTTTTGAAAATGACGTATTGCAAATAAAAGACAAACCAAGAGGTTTTCTTCAAATATTTGGCAGCCGTCTGTTTTATAGGAGCATGAGTAGAGCTCAATTAACACACTTGATATAGTATACCAAGATGAGGCTTTCCAAGAGACTAATACAAAAGATGAATTCTCAAACACCAGACACAGGTGTCAAGATAAGAGGCCCAGCACATCATGTATAAGATATAAATGGATCTATCTGTCAGCAGTTGTGAATTGCTCTCAATTATGTTAGAAACAGCATTTAATGAAATATGATTTTAAAGTACTACATAGAGAAAGAAAATGTGCAAAGTAAACTCCTGATACAATGAAAATTGAAGAGAGTGATAGATTCTGCTATTATAATTGGCAAACAGAATAGAAGGTTTTGATAGAGGTGACAGTAGAAGAGCTTTTGGGGTATCATTTGGCTGGAACAGCAATCTTCTAATCATATGTCTAGCCTATCTTCAAAGGTCATTTTCAAGGTGCATGTTCACATGAGAAATAGCAGTGGTCTGTGACAATTTCACTGATGGCTGCAAAGAAATTTTCATTATGTTGCCTTCTTGTCACATGAGAAAGGACCAGTCATGTATCAAATGCTTGAACAGGTGTCAATGCAAATCTGGAGTCTAGGCATTCTGAATTTAAGTCCTTCATACAGTCCACATTCAGTTCTTTCTCTTATGACAGGAAGTCAATGAACCCATATTAAGTGCCAGGCAAATATTTTTCCCCAAATTTTTTCTTGGTTTTTGATATATTTTTTTTCTGCCTTTCAATATTTATTGTCTCAGTCATCATGAGAACAGTTAGGAGAGTGACCCCCGGTTTAGAAGGGAAGCTGTAAATATGCCTGGCTGTAAGAGCTGTATCAAGCAAGCAAGAGCCATGATATTGATGAGGAAAATCTATCATGTCTTTGAGAATCAACAATCAAGCTGAGATTGGTAATGTTTGAATCACAAGTATATCTATACTGTATGATCTCATTACAGGTTGGAACTAAAGTTGCTTAGATGTGTCATCTGTGACCTTCCACATTATAATAGACACATCTGTAGATACATTTTAACTTACATTATTTTGGAACTTCCTATTATTATGTTTGGAGAATAGTTACAACACTTACTTAATGTATTCTACCCTGATTTAATGATACTATCCTCTCAATGTTAGTTTCATCCTCATATAGTTTTTGTCTTGGTATAAGACATAGATTGCACAGGTAGCCCCA
>NW_010185007.1:1143-62682 GCF_000695765.1 Mesitornis unicolor | reverse complement strand
CGCATCTGAGAGAGTGTGACAGGATTTTGTAGGCTACCTTTTAAAGCTTTTCACATAGCCTGGCTGGTGGAGGCACACCACAGTTTTTCAACAAAGCAGGCACAGTTTTTCTAGCCTTGGAGACAGGATTTAATAATGTTGAACTTAAAGTTATTAGAAATACCACTTCTTTCACAAGTACACAAATACTGAATTAATTACTACATCTATTTGAGATCAGCTGAATTATGAGTAGTATTTCATTGACTGATTTATGTTGGAAATGCACATTTACAAATTATATTCGCAAATAAACTAGGCTTAGGTATGACATAGAAGTTATTGCTACTTCTCATGAAATGTTTTCTACTTTGCTTTTTGTTCTTGGGAATGCTGTACACCAAACGATATATTTCCCATATGAAATAGTTTTCCTGAAACATCTGCTGCCAGAAAGTTTGTCTGGAAGTTGCAATGATGGATGAATTTTTGACAGGTAATTGCAATTCAGATCAGATGCAGACAGATTTAGAACCTAGAAGCTCCCAGTTTATTAAAATCACTATTGATTTATTTAAGAACCCGCCTCGCTTTTCACCACCATTCAGAAATTAATCACTTGGGTATGGTGTTCAGGGCTCATCCAGCTGCTCATAATATGAAATACATCAGTTTATCCTAACTTTATCTATTTCTCAACACTTCTGGAGAACCCATCACCACAGTATCTAGTTGCCACCAAAACCAACACGTACAATTAGTATAAGCCTTTCATGAAAGCTGAAAAAATGCTAAAATTCCTAGAGTCACATGGTTTAAACTATTCAGGGTTATTAAAGCAAATTAAGTGTCACCACTATCTATCACACTTATGGAAAAGATGTTTAACTTTTTCTTAGACAGTAGCTGGAAGGATTGAAAGGCACTATTGGTTTAGTACTTGTCAGTACAGTATTTTCCTGTTTGCAACATCTAAAAATTAATTGCTTAATAGAACATGTGCCACCAAGATATATAGATGTACGTTGCACACACACACAGAACATATTAAGAAGATTTTTCTAGATCATCACTGAATTTTTGTAATTGATATGATTACAGTAACAATGGCAAATTGAAGAACGGCTCCATCCAGTCATAAGCAACAGAGGAGAATTTCATGAGCTGCATTAATGCTCCTCAGTTAGATTAAATGAGATGGTTTGTTCTTGCTTTAGATTCCTGGTCCATCTCTCTGAATTTATGTGTTTGGGGTTTTTTTTTGTTCTACAGTGACTTAATAGAGATTTTCAGACTTCATAAATGTAATTTTATATTTTGAGAAATCCTTGTCTAATGTAGAATCATAGTATTGTTTGGGTTGGAAGTGACCTTAAAGATCATCTAGTTCCAACCACCGTGCCATGGGTAGGGACAGTTCCCACTAGACCAGGCTCCTCAAAAGCCCATCCAATCTGGCCTTGAACATTTCCAGGGAAGGAGCATCCACAGCTTCTCCGGGCAACTTGTTCCAGTGTCTTACCACCCTCACAGTAAAGAATTTCTAGCTAATATCTAGCCTAAATCCACCCTCTTCCAGTTTAAAACCATTACCTCTCATCCTATCACTAAATGCCTTTGTAAAAAGTCCCTCTCCATCTTTCCTGTAGGATCCCTTCAGGTACTGGAAGGCTGCAATAAGGTCTCCTTGAAGCCTTCTCTTCTCCAAACTGAATAGCCCCAACTATCTCAACTTCTAGCATTATGGTTCTCTACAGTTTAGTTTTGTTAAACTTGAGATAAATGACATCTGCTGTTCTCTCCTTGTCCACAAATCCAGTCATTTTATCATCGAAGCAACTGGGTCAGGCAAAATTTACCTTTGCTAAACCCATGCTGATTCTTCCTGGTCACCTTCTCCTAGAAGTGTGTTCCCAGTGACTCAAGGATTTTTGTAGGGACTGAAGTGGCACTCATGGGCTGTATTTTCCTTGATTTTTGGCCTTTTCAGATGATGAACAGTTTGTTGGCCACTTGACCTTTTGCTGCCTTGTCTTACAGCTTTAGTAATTGATCTACCCAGTCTTTCTTTCAAAGTAACTTATCTCCTTCATATCAATTCCATGTGCACTCAAACTAAAGTACTACCTATTTTATTTGAAGACTGAGATATCACCTCAGTGTTCTCAGAAGACACAGCACAAAGCAAAGACCCCATTGGGCACAGGTGTCTCTTATGTAGAGATATACACCATAGTACAGATGGTTCAGACTGTGCCAGCTTTAGGCAAAGAAATCTTAGATTCTAGAGAGAAGGACAGATTACACTTAGGTATCAGATTTGATTAAATTCATATTGATTTGAATGACCTTATTGGCATACAGTGCTTCCACTAATTCACAGTGAAGTAAGCAAATATTCACTGTAGATATTTCACTCAGTTCTGGCTGTTTCCAGACAGAATTTTGTGAAGTTAGATGTCAATTTTCTTTGTAATTCACATCTGTTCTGATAAAGGATTAGCTATGCATAGATAGTAGTCATATAACCTTCAGCTATTTTCCTTAGACTTTTCTCAGACTAAACGGCTGGGCAAGTGTGGGGCATGCTTGGAAAAGAGCCACAGAAAGTTGAGGATGATGAGGTAAAATCAGCACAACAAATTCAGACAGTTAAAATTTTTCTATTGGATTTAACCCAGAATTGGCATTACAATTATTTCAGAATAGCCACTGAAGTGGCATAGAGAGAAGAATGGTGGAAGGTAACAGATTATATCCTCCTTTGAATATAATTTAAAAATACACAAATGCCAGTACTTTGTCAGAGATTCCAATAGCCTCCCTCTAACAGTAGGCATAAGCAGATGTCAAAGGGCAAGTAAGAGCAGAGCAAGCACATGATACTCTCATGAGTGCTATTCCACCTGCCTACTACATCCAGCTTAAAGGGATTTTCTCAGCCATATGTAATTTCATGCATTTACTGTCAAAAGTAAGCATGGTTTGTCTCATCTGGATGTAAGTGCCTGCTCTATTTTGTCTGTAATTTAAAGTCTATTTTTGATGCTGGTCTTGCCCTAAACCATTGAGTGTTTCTTTTAGTATTCCATATGCCAGTAACTGCACTTCAAGAGTAAACCTAAAGGCATGTCTACTTTTGTACAGATACCGTAATCTCCTGCTGCAAACAACAATAAGGCTCCTTTAAATGATGACTCTCAACTGACTCAGCTGTATTGCTGAAGGGAATGACCATTGCATGTGTGTTTTCTTGTACATGCAGCAATAAATTGTAAGAGCATTAATGTTTGTAGTTTATACCATGGTCTTACAAGAATAGGTACCCTTGCATTACAAAAAAAGAGTCTATTAGAGATTTAGGGTGAGTTTGTGCTTCTTCAATCACAGTAGCTTAGACAGGTTTCTAGTACACATACATAGTATACTATTTCTTCAATAGACGATGAAGAATTCTCATCTTATGGATAGATGAAACCTCTTCAGTCTTACACAGGTCTGTCACCCTTTTTGTCTACCAGTGGTGACAATGTCTGTATATGCTATATGTATTCTTCCCACCTAGGGAGCTGTTACTTGTTTTATGTGATGCCTTTCTCATTCTACCTACATCTCTCTTGATGACCAATTCTGTCTCATCAAATGTACTTAACCTGGCTAACATCACTCCATCAAACCATTCATAGGCCTTCGTTGGCTAAATACTACTCTCACATCTGTTCATTCTTTTGTACCTACATTTTCATGCTTTCTTATCTCTTTTCCACCCAACATTCAGCCCATAAGTTCACTGTTTGGTAGTTTTGAGTGTTAAATATTAAGTTGTGAGAGGCACGGAATAGTCAGAGGTCTAGAAAACATGAGTTATGAGGAATGATTGAAAGAAATTAAGTTATTTCGTCCAGATTAGAGAATAGTGAGAAAGGGATATGACAGCAAGTTACCTGACATGCAAACACATAAAAGGTAGGTTTGAAATTTAAAAGGAAAACAGTCTTCATGGTGAAGAGGAAGAAGAGGTAGAAGGGCATAAATCCCAGTGATGGAGATTTATGTTAGACATTTTGAACAATCCCAGAGGAATGGCATGGACCACTGTTAACTAAACAAGAGATCAGGTTATGTTTTCAGGGATGGTACAGAATAAAACAGCTGTTATTCAAAAGTTTCAGATTAGCTGCTGCTAAGTGGTCTGATGCATCTGACTGCAATGAAGTTTTGGTGAAGCATGGCCAAAGGGAGAAATTTCTGCTGCTGCTGGAAAAAGTATTTTCATCCTCCTCCAGGCATCTACCTAAACCTTACTGTGTTGTAAGGTACTGTTGATCGTGTGGTAAGTGCAGGGGTGCACAAACCTGTACAAAACCTGTATTTCGTTCCTTATGAAGCACGTCACTGTGTTGTTACTGCTACTTCGGTCACTGCTAGAGCAAAAAGTGGCTAGAAAATATACTTCCTCACCCAGTTCCAGTGTCCGAGTACTCAGTTTAGCTATTTGAGCTCCGTGGCTTGTAATTTTTTATCATTGACCCACCTGTCTGTGCCATTACAGGAAAGGGAAATATAGTTTTGTAAGTTGCGATCTATCTCAAGTTACTGGAAGAAGAGAGTCAGGAGTAATGTTTTTACCAATATTCATTCACCCCTTAATTACACAGGCTGCTGCAAAGAAATTCTTCTTCTACCAGGATTTTCCAGTTATGAATGCTCATTAATCCTTTAATGATTTTAAAAATAATATGTGGATTCTCCCTCTCTTAGTTATAAATAGTGGTTTGAATATTTAGTAAGCTAATATTTTAAAGAAATAAAAGCCCACAGTGTTTCTGACAAAGCTGATTATAGAACATCAGAATGAGGATACACCTCTATTAAGAAAAAATGCCTTATAGGGAGTGAAGATTTATAGAGGTGTTCTGCTGATTCATGAAGACTAGATATGGAAATTAATTTCTGGAAGCCACTCAGTGATGAAATATGTACCATGTAATGCATTTTTCTGTTAGACAAATATGTATTTTAGTTGATTAAAGAAAATCTATGAACTTATGAAAAAACAAAAACAAAAACAAAAACAGAAACAAAAACAAACCAAACAAAAAAACACAAAAGGAAATTATTCTCAGGAACAAAACAGATAATTATAAAACCAGCAGAAAATGAAATGTGTATAATGAGTAACTATATAGCTTTTCCTAAACTTGGAGCCTACAATATTAGTTTCTAACACACTTCATATGCAATCTCAGTATCTATTGGAACATATATGCTATTTAATATCTGAATTGTACCAAAATTTCAGATAAATCTTATTAAGTTGGTTATGTGGGGTTTTCCCCTTTTTTAAATTATAATTTCTTCTTACTTACCAATATTTCCTTTTAAGAAATGAAAGCAACACTAGTCCTGTTCTACTTTGCATTCAACAATGGATCTCATGTGAACTCAGAACATGTTTGTTGCTCAGATAATACCAATAAAAACAGCAAAACAAAATGGAATCCTGACAGCCAGAGCAGAAATCTTGGTCACTCTCCAGTGCTCAGGTACCAGTCTTTTGATCCACATACTCTGCTGTCTTTGACCCATTTTCAGACAGATGCTGTTGGGCATGTCAATCCACTGCCCAAAAGAATTAAGAGAAGGGTAGATAGGCTGAAGACCAGGAGAAACTTTGCTCCAAAACCCCAAATGTAGCAAAGTGCTGGCTGTTTCCTCATGCACAAAGAGAATTGTTTCAGGACACCAGGATACAATTATATTCTGAAGCCAGACTATGTCAATAACTGAACCATGACAATCAACTCCTTAATTAGAAAGGAAACAAAATAAAACTCATCTAGGCATGTACCTACTGCACAGCATTATCCACTGCGGCAGGAATGTATCACAAGTTTGACCATTATTAATCTGATATTAAAAATAAGTCTTGATTACGTTGTTTTCTGTAAATTTAGTTTGCAATATGAAACAAAATATACAGGCGGTGCAAGGCCTATGAAGAGTTAATAATACACAATTAGCAGTGAATCCATGTCCATAAGCCAACTGAAGAAAAACTACACTTTCATTCTAAATTTGAAGTTTTTCTGCAGAAAATGTGTGGCTCCTTGCATAGGAGACATGGAAAGGCGGGTGGCTTTGGGTTTTTTTTTAGTTAACATACTTAAAGTGGTGTTTCTAATTTTAACAAGTCCTATTCAAAACTTATATATATCTTGTTTTCTCTCTGTTATATACTTTCTAAAACCATGCAGAGCTGCTCTTTTACTACACAGTCGTAAGTATCTTCTGATGCTGCTTATACAGTTACACTACAAATTAATAGTATATCCTCATCTAAACTATTCCCACCTTTTCATCATTTCTAAATGTTGACTACCTCTGGCTTTTCAGAGGGCTCAGTTTAGATATCATCTACCAAGATTAATCTAATTCAGTATGCAATTTACTCATCCATCCCTTTTCTACCACATTAGGATGGGATATAAAAATACACAGTGCTAGCCAAAACTATGGAACTGCAAAGCATTACAACTTTAATTTTAAGTAAAGAAATATGACATACTTGCAGTACATAATAATCCCTTTTCAGAAAAATTCCCAGTGGCAGAGCTGGTAGAAGAGCATATGTGGACAAGATCTCATCCTGTCTGCTGGTTTCATGTGAGCTGCCTGGAAACCCCTGCAGCCTCTGCACAGCAGTGCCTGATGCTCTATTTTTGTTCAGCTCCATATACTGCTCTGGGACCATACAGCAGCAGCTGGGAAAAAAACAGAAGTTTAAAATCTAACAGGTTCACATAAAAAACCCCTGAGCTCCAGATTGTCTCTGTAAACATCATGAGAGCTTCCTTCCTCCCAGTAAGGAGTTAGACAAAGAAGGAGCAACATTACTTGAAACCCATCACGAAAACTGCAGAGGATAATAAAATGAAATGGAAATATATTTTTTTAGTCTGATGTTTCTAAGTCTTCATATTCACTTCGTATTCACCAACAGTTAATTGCTGGCTGGCACTTCATCATTAGCTATCAACTTTATCAGTCCTCATAATGTTATACTATTTTCTGCTGTGGTTCTTGCACATGACACAGCTGGGCAATTGGCACAGGATATCTGCTTGGTCATGTTACTTTCAGCTTAAGAAGCAATGAATTGAAGTAATATTTTGACCTTTCTAATCTCCTGACATTACATTCTCCCTGCTTTTCTTGCTTACTTTGGCTGTTCAGATTAGTGGTCTTTGTCTGACCTCTCCCTCAACCACATGCAGAGGTCACTCTTTTTGTCTGCACTGCCCTTTGAAGCTGGAGATTACTTTCCCTTAATCTGATCCACCATGTCCATTTTGTAAAGTTCACATTCAACAAAACTCCTTTCTTTTAAAATCATGACAGATTGTTCTCCTGCACAGTTTAAAGAACTTCATGACTTCACTCATGTCTTGAACTTTTCCCTTTCTAGTCCCAGGAATGAGTAATCCTTGGGATCAAATCCACTTAGGTATAGTCTAAAGCAAGTTACTTCATTGTTGCTAAAGTCAGAGATGTAGAGGGAGAGGGAGAAGGAGAGGGAGAGGGAAGGAAAAAGTCCTATTGCGTGACTACTCCTATGTTTATCATATAAGCAAGGTCAGAGGCGTAGGACCCAAATACACAACAAGAATTTCTCTCTTATTGGGAATTTCCTGGTCAACTGTAATTAGTTTCTAGCTCCTTACATACTTAGTAGTGAGGACAAAGAGGCTGGGCCCTTCTAATTGCACAAAACTGTTTGTTATACAAAATATTTCATGTTCTTTATTTCATATATTTTTACTATCTTAGCTCATCTACCCCAAGAACCCTGTGTCTTTTCTATGTGCCTTGTTGACACCCTTTGGCGAATATGGCAATTCATTATCAGCAATTCCCTATGTCACAGTTATGGTCTCAGTTCAGTAAACCATTTAACACATGAGAGAATCCTAGAGAAGCCTGGAATAATAGTTAATATGATGTGCAAGTATAGATTTTAGTGTAAGTGGCATTGTTTATCTTTTTGCTGCTGTGGACCCTTGAATCCTACCATGCTACTGACATCATTAACAAACATTGCCCAGAATGTACACACTTGCTCAGTAACTGCGTCCTCATTTGTATTTCTTATGTTTAGCCTTTGAGTATTCAGACTGAAGTATCCAGCCTAATTATTATAATTCAGAATAGGAATGCCATCAAATAAAGGCATTGTTCTAGAACCATGAAACATTAAAACAGAGCAAAAGATCTGAGCCCAGGGCAGAGGTATAAAGAAAACTCAGTTTGTGACTCAAAGTGTTTTGGTTTCTCTGTTGAAGAATAAATATACTTTCAAAAGTTTGAGAAGGACATTTTGATGCCATAGCAAATATGAATCAAAGTAGCATTCATAATTTGCATGATTCTCTTTGAAAAGATAATAAAAAGAATTAAAATAATGAAATACCAAGCTATAAGGCACTGAGAGAATGTAGTAATATGTAATTCCAAATATTCCTTGTAATCAGTGTGTAACGAATAGTTGACTGAAACCAATACCTACTTACCCATGCAATTCACAAGAAATAAAAACAACAAAAACCTTTGCCACTCATACTAGAAATAACTGTAAGTAGCTATCTAGTGTATAGGTGAAAGATTAGCTACAAACCGTTCCTACTTTTCTTCAAAAACTGGCAATGTACAGAGAATGTCTTTAAAAAGTAATGTGACTGATCCTATTTTAGTGTTCTTCCATTAAACTGTACATTAATATAATAAAAAGATCATATACCTGTGATAAAACATGGCATGCTTTGTGATTATTTTTATATATAAAGTCAGAATTATTTTAAGAACACTAATACGATTTAAAAGCTCTAGACTGAAAAAAAATCCATCTGATGTCATTCTTTCAGAAGCTTTTTCTCTGCTATTGTTAATGCTGATATTTTGAGCAGAATAGTTCACACAGTTCTGATGGGTATCCAAAAATGACGAGAAAATGGAGGTCTAGTAGCCAAGAAAAAATATTTGACTGTACAGAAAAGAAATAGCCAAAGGTGTTAAATGTTAAAACTCTCCCCTCTATATAAACAAGAAAACAATGAACTTCAGGTAACCTCTGTAAAATTGTACTGGATGCAAAGGAATCCAGAGACTGCTAATCACAGCCAGCTAAAAACATCACCTTTGCCTGGTTACATTTGAGTAAATAAACTATAGGACCTTTTCTCCACTGAGAATTCCTGGAAAAATAGCTAAAGCACATTAATTATCTTCCTAAGTCATACTTTGGTCATGGAATGAGACAGTGAGTTTGTCTTCTGTGTCTCTCATCAATGCTGCAAGCAGAACACTTTTTGAATGGTGAAGCTGTCCATCCGTGCCATCTGTGCTCCTAGCAATATAGAGAAATATTAGTTCCTTGTCCATGCTTTTTTTAAGTAAGAAAAAGGCATAGTGTCTCCAGACCTGTGTGAATAACACAGACCAGTTAATCAACCTTTTATTCTTTACAGTTTAAGGTCTTCAACTAAGAGGGTTTATTCTCTAAAAATACATCTATATTTAATATGAAGTGATGAGATTTTGTTGATGAAAACAAAACCCACAAAAATAATTGCTTTCCAATGAAGTCCTTTGAGATAAAATTAAAACCAAATTTAATAACTTTTGTAATTTTCGCAGGAAATCAGCTCTTATATTCCACAAGAAACTAAAGCTTGTCAGAAGCTGTGAAAGTGAGATTCAAAATTGTATAAAGGTTTTTTGTGATACCCACCTTCAAGGTTGAGGTGTTTCTGTGGTCATTGAGAACTGACTGTGAATAAGGGACAGAAGGGAGCAAATTACAGAAGTGCAAACTTTGATTTATTAACATAAGATGTTTGGAACGTTTCAGGATGAAACTCCTGAACCTTCTACCTTCTGACAATCATTTAAATAGTTGATATTGCATTGCACTTGAAGTTCAGTGTGCATTCATATGGCACAAACAAGAGCATCACATACTTTCACAAAATTAACTAACTAAAGACTTCCAAATCTGGGTTGCTTGCTTGCTGGCTTGCTTCGTATTCTCTCAGAGTTGCTGATCTCCCATACTAGTTTATTGTGACATATGTCTTTACAACCTTATCAATGGACTTCACCATTAAGTTCTAAATGAGAAAGATTTAAATGTATACCTAAGATGAATGGCTTGTATGATAAGGAAAAAGACTTAAACAAGCATTGCAAATAACATTATTAAATCCTTAATTCTATTTTAAATATCATAGAATCACAGAATGCTTTGGGTTGGAAAGGACCTTAAAGATCATCCAGTCCAACCACCCTGCCATGGGCAGGGACATCTCCCACTAGACCAGGCTGCTCAAAGACTCATCCAACCCGGCCTTGAACACTTTCAGGGAGGGGACATCCACAACTTCCTTGGGCAACCTGTTCCAGTATCTCACATCACTTCCCTTACAATTCTTACTCAACTATGAAGTGCCTTTTTCCTCAAGTAGAAATAAATAATTTAACAAGTTTTCTTACTGAAAAGATGGTTTGATGTCTGTTGAGAAGTCTGGGCTATAATATTGCAGATCTGATTTACAGAAAATGGGTTATCTAATAAGAACTCATTACAAAATTGACAAGATTGGAAGGGAGGAGGATGGGTCATTTCTCATAAGGAAATGATGCATAGCTGATTCTAACGATGTTGAAAAAAAATCAATAGTTTTCTTATTTTTGCCTTCATCCTAGGCTGATAGATGAATATCACTGCATTTGTTTCACCTATGCTTTCACTTCACAACTAATACTGAAGAACACCTTGTTTCCCTTTTAATTTGTTCCCACTGATGTGTCTCCACCCAATGGAGATCAATACAGGGGTAACAACAAGGCCTACATAAATCTGTACCCTACTGTTTAGATTCAGGGAAGAAACTGGTTGAATGCACATCTAAACAGTCATGAACACAATTCAATACAAGTGTGATTGAAGCAAATTATTCAGGACTGGACAATTTGCTACTCAAATTGAGTTCTTCTATTGTTCAAATGCCTAAAGCAAGGCAAGAAGTTTGGAGCTGGGCCAGCTTTATTTCAGTTGAGGTACTGTGGGAGTGTAATAGAGATTCAATAGGACTTGGTTTAAAATGCAAAATAGACTGTAGATAGCTACAGTGTGAATACTACTCCAAGGTAAGGAGGAAAAATATTCTTATTTCTGATTTCTTCAATGTTGGGTTTTACATACAACAGTAACAAATCCCTACTCAGATGTCAGTAACCCATAGTCTAAGAACCAGACACTGCCAAGCATTCTCCACTGCTGTAGCCAAAAGCCTTTTGAAAGCTTAAACTAGAAAGTATCAGCAACTGTGAAAAAATTCAATCATCCTAACATAAATTATACATTTCTGTCTTTAACCAAGGTCTGACTTCCTCCACCTCCTGTAGGGATAGAGATATTTTAAAGACTCTGTACACAGCAACTCCAGAGCTGGGAGAGTATTGCCTGTGTTTCACAAGCCAGTGACTATGTGAATTAGTAAAGAAGGCAGCCATGAAATGCTATTTGTAGTAAGAAGAAATACAATATGGTTTTAAATAAGATTTAAGAAAAAACAGGTAAATGTACTGCAATTGGAAAGGTTAGAAACGGAGTAGAAAATTGACACAAAAGGCTAATGGAATATATGATATAATTTTAACTCCCTCCCCCTAGCTCTTGCCTTGTCCTTTAAAATATATCAACAATTTATATTTGGAAGGTCAAGGGAAAAAAAAGATATATTTGTACTATCTCCTATTTATTTTCCCATCTCATTGTTTTCTGTTCCCTTTGCAGTGACTTGAAGAGATAGCAGCAGTCTGAAAACTGAAATCAAATTTAATGGTCAGGATTACAATGTGAGATAATTAGTAGGTAACCTCAGCAGAAGCTGCTTGTATTTTTCTTTGCTGTGACATCAAAGAATGAATTTTTGAACTCATGGAAAATGAGAAAGAAAGGAGCACAAGATTGTGACTGGAAAATAAAAACTTGAAAAAATGGGTTTTTTCTTCCACAAAATAAAAAATGCCCAAATGATAGAAACAGAAAATTATACATGGAGTTTCTCTGAAAAAGAGAAATTATACCTGAAGAATAACATGGCTGAATCTGAAACAGGACCATGTTTTTCTTGTTCCTACTTAAAGAAAGAAGGAATGAAGTAGAGAACTAGGTTTGATGGCAAGTGGAGCACAATTAAATGGTTGAGAGCAAATGGACAAACAGTGCTTGATATGGGGGAAAGCTACATGCTTTTTCCTTTTATAGAGATCCTGTAAGCCTAGAGATTAATTTTCCCTTCTCACTGTAAACTTGTTCACCAGACAAGTATTTCTCCTCGAATAAAAATTCATACATGCTAAATCTCCAGTGAGTGCTATTAAATGTCATATATTACAATTAATGCACCACCTCCACTCAATAATGACAGCGAAATAAAATTTCAACATTTTATTAGCGCAACTTAAATAAGCAATCAGAAGCATATGGTAATGCTAAATCTAGAACATGAGTCACCATATAAAAATTACTTTTTTCACACAGAGGAAAGATTAGGCAAAACTTTAGTGGTAGAATCATGAGAATAATTTAATCATCAAGTTTAAGCAAAGTCTAAATACATTCAAGATACACAGCTGAACAAGATAATGCCAGCAGGTGTGGTTGATTCAAACTGTTTATGGAGAAAGACTCTAGAATGGGGATATTGCCAAATAAATTACTATAAAGGGACTGGATCATCCCTTTATATATGGGTCTGAGTATAAGACATTGTACAACCATACTGTTTGTAGAAGTTTGTGGAGACACTGCAGGGTTTTTTAGTTGTTGGTTTTATTGGGTGTGGTGGTGGGTTTTTTTTTGGACATGCGGCTCAGACTTTCAATTTTGTACTCTCATACCCCAGGGCAACCATCCTTGTTTGCTTGCCTGGCAAAGAAGAAACCCTGGCAGAATCCCCTCCATCTGCTGCTCTTCACCAGAGCAGAGAGTGAGGATGTGCTTCTGTGACTTGAGAAGGTAGGAGAAGGGAAGCGAAAACTCACAGTTCACTATTGCTACCCCCTCATCTCTTCCCTCTACTCTCTGGGTCCTCAAACACTCTCATGTAACAGAAAATTATTTGCAATCTAACACTAATAAATGAAAAGAAACATTTTTTATGCAGCCCTAAATGTTTCCTGTTCCAGTTGAGTATGATGAACCATTAAAGATCTGCAGCAAGTGGCTTACCTAAGCAGGGGTTTGGGCTAGGACCAAGATGTAACTTTTTCCCCTTATGTTTCTTTCCACTTTGAGAGGAGCTGCTGCAGCTACCAAAACAATGAAGAAAAAATCCTAATGTGTAAAATGCCTGATGATAGTGAATTACAGAGAATTAAATTGATTGTCCTGGTCATTACAGTGTGACAATCAGACTGAAGTGGTGGGAAGCTGAAACTCCCTGTTGCTGTCAACCTATCAAAGCAGAAATGATGACAGCACCAGTAGGAGAAAAATATTAAAATGTTGTTAATTTTTTATACTAAAATTTTATATTGAAAAAGAACCAACAATTACAAAAAACCCCACTCAGACCTAACAAATAACTGGGAGCAGTGTTTTACCTGTTTCCCAGGTTTCAGTGACCTGGGAGCAGACCTTTGGTTTGGTCTTCTCCTATTTGTGCACCTGTGTTTATGCATCATAACTCCTAGGTTTGGTCCATTGCTTATGGGGGTATGAAAGGACTCCTTTTCTCTCCAGGACTGCCCTGTCTGAGCTATCGGCACCTGACTGTGCCTGCCTGAGGGAGGCAATTGGCTGTGAGGTCAATATCATATGCTCAACATATGTCCCTTATATCCTTCAATTTTAATATCAACTTGAAATACAAAATATTTTAACACAGAAATACTATGCAACAGTTAGAAGCAAATGAGTAATAGGATACACTTAATGAAAGCAATCAATTGTATGTCTGGGAGCTCAGTAGACAGTTATATGATATGTATGCTGGAGAAAGATTTTTCTATTGGAGAAACTGAAAATTAAAAAAGGCTATTCATCATCATTAGTAAGCATTTTTACAGCAGTTTGAGGGGAGGGAAAAAAATAATTGAAAAGCTCTAACAGAGAGCTGTTAATGAAAGATAAGAACGATCAACTCCAGATCAACAGAAAGGTTTGAGATGAAGCAAGTATTGCTTGCTTCTTTTTCTTACATCATTCCATATGTTTTGCATTTTTATTCTCCTGTCATGGTATGATATGTCATCATAACAAGACTTTGGTAATACAAAGAGCACATAATGAACAAGTAGTTTCCAGTCCTTATTTCTTCAGATTTTATATTATTTAGATTTTGAAGAATATTCACATATTGCTTCCACATATTTTCTTTTATCCTGACAGCTCTTGACTAGAGACAGCTCAAACTTCTTCAAGTTGGCCAAAAATGTACCTTACCTGATATTTTAACATAGATTCTGTTACTGAGTGACAGTGTGAATATGGTGGGTAATTTATGAGAGTCTCCATTACGTTATTCTTAATCTTTTCTTCCTAGAATTTTTAAAAAAGCACTAGCTATAACAACGAATTGTTTGACAAATGACCAGACTATAACCAGGGTCTATTAAGAGCAAACCAGAAACCTTACTGCTATGAGGAGTCAACAGCTGCTCCTCAGTACTAGGCCAGGGGAACATATGACAAACCATACATCTTTGGGTTTCACAGCTATCTGAGTCAACTTGCTGGGGAGGGGGAAAAGAAAACCAAGGCATCTCCTATGCTGGTCCTGCAGGCACAGAAAGTAGACGACAGTCTCCATTTTTTGATAACTTCCATCAATTTCCTTCTGAAGAAATAAACACTGGTGGTCTGCAGGTCTTGACATGAACTCTAGAAGATGAGAACAAAGGCCTTTCCCTTATCCTCATAATTTTTAAATTGCACAGTTCCTCTCCATCTTGTGTGATAGCTGTTATATGGCCTGGATAGACGAAACCAGTCACTTCAAACTGCCTACACACTCAATTACTGTGACCTGAGCACAGATAGTAGTGCTGCTGCTTCACCCCCTCTACTTCCAAAATGTGCAGATCTCCAAGAGCTCAAATGATATAAAAAAGAGACACTGTTCTAGTTATAATCAGTATAATCCCACAGGAATATTCCCAAAGCTGTTATAACAATGCCTGAGTTAAAGGTAGAAAGACTTAAGCTAAACCCACTGTCTTCAGATGTTAAAACCTACACCATTTGATAAATAGAGATTTAGTTCCAATTAATGTGTTCAGAAGCAGGGTGATTAAAGAAGAGAAAGCTCAGAGAATAATCAGCACTAATTATACTAATGCTGCTAGAGTAATTAATCAGTTTTGCAACCTGCAAAATTGAGATAAAGAGCTATAAGATCTGCAGTTGAAAAATCACTACATAGAAACTGTGGATCATCATTATCCAAAACACATTAACACCAGTTGCTCTTGGGGTTGGTTTGTCTTTTGTCCCTTTTCTCCTGGCTGCCTAACAGAGAAAACTGATCTCCTCCCTATGACCCATGGCTAGGAAAGCAGCGACAGGAGCCTCTACAGTTGGTCTTGCCCTGCTGCTCTGTCTCCCATTTTCCTCCTACTGAAACGTGGCCATATTCCTGTGTCATCTCAAAGCCACCATGTGGGCTCTTGGTCACACAGCGAGTCTTTTCTCTTCATGTCTCTTTTTTTTTTTTCCCCCTGACAAACATACCCATCTATCATCTATTTTATACTGTTCTCTCTACAGCTATAGGAGACATCATGCTCCAGGGTTCAGATTACCGCCAAAATATATTTTCATTCCCTGGTTTCACACTTTAGATCATTACAAGATGTCCTAACAGAAAAAGTGAGAAGACTGAGAAAGAAGTCCCACATTAGACCAGATTCATCATGAGATATTAAAGTATTCCAAAAGAAG
Source organism: Mesitornis unicolor (assembly GCF_000695765.1). Lineage (NCBI taxonomy): Eukaryota > Metazoa > Chordata > Aves > Mesitornithiformes > Mesitornithidae > Mesitornis > Mesitornis unicolor. The sequence goes on along the minus strand of NW_010185007.1, from coordinate 46,697 downwards.
AGGCAACGTTATAAGGACAGTTACAGCCAGGTCCTCAGTGAAATGACAATTATGGATGCGATAGAGAGTCCTGAAGTCAGCACAAACATTTCCTTTCTATTTCAGGGGTTTGGATCCAGCAGAATTCAAATACACAAATCTTAAAAAAATCAAGCAGGACTGTTTGGGAAAGAGCAGATCTTTAACTCTTTAGTCTCTCCTCTTCCATGCTCTCAAGTTTAAGCAGATATAATTACTCAGATTTATTTATTTAAACCATAAAAGAAATGCTGTACAGTCTTTTAGACGTACTCACTGTACTTCTGGGCTCATCAAACTGATGTCTGGTTTCATTTGATAAAGTTGCTAATATTGTCTTCTTTACAACCAGAAGCAGTAGGAGAAATGAACTGAAGTCCTATTTGTCTCATTTCAAACCCCTCAAAACCTGGCTCCCCTCAGTTCCCTCTGGGGGCAGCTGAAGATCGCAGGTTTTTCCTTTTCACACCTCTTATGGGGGTTTGGGACATTCTGGTCCATTTTCCAGAAGATGTCATCTGCAGAAGACACTAATACCTGCAAACTATGAACACTTACAATGCCTGCAGTGACCTAAAAGGACAAATATTATTAGCTTAACATAGGCTTTTATACTCATATCTATGCACTCAAAGAACTTGTGACAGACTGTCACCATTTATGAAGCTATTCTTTAAGAGCATACAAAGTTCTCTTGCACTATCCACTAGTAAAATAAACTATAAAAATTATTTTACCATGTCATGAAAACTATAAATCATAATGACAGAAATCCATGGATGTATCTTTGTCTAATGTGCTGCCCTTGAGTCTTCCTGTTATGCTTACATAGCAAATACTCTCAAATAATTTGAGATTTTACATGTTAGCTGTAATATGATGTTTGGCATAATGGACAAATAAATAAAAAACTGTTCATTTCAATTTTGTTTCAACATTAGTTTGGCCCTGTAAGTTTAAGGAGTATCCTTAGCACTAGTTCAAAGTAGGTTTTTTGATTTAATTTTATATTTATGTCTTTACTCAGCTGCAAGAGATTTTTCCAATAAATAAAGAGAGTGGCTATGAATCTTACATTACAGCTGTAAATTTTTGCAGTAGGCTACATTTTTAGTGATGCAAAGGCTGGCGCTCGTGGGCTTTTTCACGATAAATATATCAATGTCCATCTGAACCCCCTGGTGGAAATATGGCTTCAATTTTTTTCTTAAAAACATGGATCAATCATTGCTGCCCTTGCCTGTTCTTTTCTGTCAAACACTTCAAATGTGTTGGAGTGCCTGTGAAAAGTTTGAGAAGCACTTTGGCTACATGTCTTGCAATCCTCTTGTATAACATCTAACTACAGTGAGGCACTTGTTCACCTCTTTGAGGTGTACAAGGATCCACACTTGAGGAGGAATGTGATTAATGATAGTCCAACAAATTCAGTAGACATTATAAAGCAATGTAAGTGCCTTTCTTGCCTGTAGAATACTCTGTGATCAGGTTCTAACGGCTCCGTATGAGGTTGGGCCCTAGGTTTTATATTCTGTATCCTTGGAAGAAAGCACTGAATGTCTGACCAGTAGATACAGGGGAGAGAAAGGCTATAGATTTACATAATAAATAAGCTTATTTTTCTATTTAAATTGATGGTAATTTTGTACTTGGGACTACAGTGTCATTAAAAACACTATGCAAAATAATTTCATAAACTTTCTGTTTTAATGCACTGTCTAGAAACATTTCTGTGCTTAGTGAATTGATCCAGTCTTCTTTTGTTAGATGAGTAACTCTTGCTCACTAAAAAAAAAGGCAATTCCAGACCAAGGAGACCTGGAAAGCCAGTAAGAACTAAACAGTTAATTCTTTAATGCTGTATGTGGATCTTGCCCATGAGTAATGAAGGAGAGCCAACCTCTTTTTTGATGTCATATTCATAAGTCTCTTATCAAAGTTACATCAACCTTTGCCAGTGGATTACAATATAACTCTTGTAAAATTTAAGAAGTTTGTGACTTACTGAAAGGAAATTGCAAAGGACAGAAAGACAGCAGGAGTGAGCTTCCCCTCATGTGAAGTTTGCTACTTTACCTCTTTTGTCAGTGATAGACTCACATCTATCTGAAATGTAACGTGTGGAAGTAGCTTTGATTCTTTTCTCTCTAATGATCTGCTCAGTTAGCAACCTTGTCATGAGAATGTGACACTACCGTCTTGTTAATACTCACCTTATGGAAGAGATGTTCTCTGAGAGAAAGCATCAAAGATATTCCTTAATCTACTTTATGGGAAAGTCTCTATTTTATGGCCAACACTATGTGCACTAAAAAACTGCAATACTGCAAGTCACTGAAAAGCATTATTTTGTTACAACTATTGCATAGGTGAAGCAAGCACAATATAACCCATCAGTGATTGCCTAGAAATAAAGATCTCAAAAACTGACAAAACCTATTTGCAAAGTAACATTATTAATATTTGCTTTGACAAATAAATGCTACCTTTCTCTCAAGCAAAAGTCATTTATTAATGAAATTTCTTTGGACTCATTTAAAAAAACCCCTTGCAACTCTATGAGTAGACGCTGAGTGCCAATATCATGACATGACCAAAAAAGCTTGTCTGCACTGCAAATGAAGCACCTTCTGAATAAGAATCCCTGAGGATAGAACCGTCTTGTGTGGAGTCTGGGTAAATAAACGTACTGCCTGGCATAAAAGAAATACATCCTCTGGGAGCAAGGACCCAGATGACCATACATGCCAGGACCACAAGAGCTGATAACCGCACTCACAGTTTGCCTACCAGCTGTCAGTTGAAGCAGCTATTGCAGTGGAAGACACTGTACAGTCACATTGGAAACAATTTTTTCAGAGTTAATGATGACAAATTACAGACACTGTGCTTTAATATTTGTACCCAAATCAGTGGTTTTCCATCTCAATATAAGCGTGTGTATGACCGTGTGTATGCATCAGACCTACTTGAAATTATGCTCATGTACAAAATCCTTCTTGATCATATCATATGGAGCTTCATCAGAAGAAGTCTGCATGAGACTCGAGCTAATAAATCGCATGGCTTACAGAGAGGACACACTGCTTCCTACAAATAAGAAATTATATGTTTTCTTAAATGAGTTTTCTGAGATACACTACAGTGAAGCAATTCTTGTAAGGAAGATTGTAATCCTCCAAAGTAATTTGTTTAAGCAGCCTTGTGATGCACAGAGACAAAGGAAAAAAAAAATAAAGAAAAAGAAACAGCCGTGATGGAAAGCACTAACAGGGCTGCTGGCGGGGTTATGCCACATGAGTCCAAATGAGTAGGGGGCTTGGGAGGTGCTGGGCAGTTATTTACACTAGGAAACAAGGCTAATGCTTTCTCCAGTATTCAACATGAGAAGCCAACCACAGAGCCAGGTGCCAGGCTCAGCAGGGGAGCGGTACATATTAACCCTTCAGACCATGCAGAAATTTCCCTTTCTTCTCTGTTCCCAAGCCAAAGACTCCAGTCACAGTCAAGGATCTGCCTCTAATAACACAAAAGGAATTGTGAATTTTCTTTGGCTGCATTGCATGGTACCATAGCAGTCAGCGACATTACTGTGTGGAGACTCATTCTGGCTTCTAAGTGTGTTCCTTGTGTGCCCTTGTTCCTGCAGCAATTGCAAATGTTTCAGGCATCCCCATCACTCCTACTGGCTCAGTAGCAGAGGGGAATGCTGATGTAAAATGTCATAAAATGCCAGCAGAAAGATGCAGAAGACAAATGCAAACTCCACAGCACCTGGAGCCTCTGTAGGGTGTTCAACATGCCAACAGAGGTGAAACTCTGGAAAGGCAAGACTTTGGTAGCTTGCCTGGTCTGAACCAACCTTAATTCATGCTACAGGAGCAGTGACAGATGCTAACCTCTGTCACAGGTGCTTGGCTTTTTTTAATGTCAGAACATGCCACAGGTGGCTGCACTCATCGACTAATGGGACAGCAAGAGCCGCATCTGCAGCCTTTATGTCCCTCCATCCCCAGCCATCAGCAATGCTGGCTCAGGGCACAGCAGGGCTCCCTGACAGTGCCATGTGAGCCTGGGCAGCTCATGAGGCTTGTGAGCAGCTGGTACAGCTGTACACGTGGATACCTGGCTGGGCAGACAAATCACACCTTCATACCTGGTGACATGGCTGCTGCCAATGGGACACTTGCTGCAACAAACCCAGAGTAAAACTAGGAAGAAGGAATCACAAGGGTTTCAGTGGACTTTCATTATAATTTTGCTTTACTCAGCATCAGTCTCAAAATGCTAATATTGCATTGATTAAATGTAGTGTAATTTGAAAAAGAGGTAAGCATAGAAGTACTCATAATTCCAGTTCCAGGCAGCTGTTCATGGGGTAACCAGAAATATTACTAAAACTATTCAGATTAGCAAAAATCATACTAAAAATCATAGTCTGTGTGTGGGTATTTAATGAATGGTAAAAAAAATAAATTAATGACATGAACTTCTTATTGTGAACTGCTTGCTTCCTTCTAGCTGTTAACTAGCAGCTGTTCACATCTAAACCCACTGTTTTTCACATATTGCCCTTATTCAGTGCGCTACTAATATAAATGAGCAACCAGGATACAGTAATCTGTAGTTGAAATATTAGTTAATCAGCAGCTACCCTAAACAATTTGTGGCAATGAGTATAACCAGAGAAGTAAGAAAGTGCTCTGGCAGGGGGGGTTGGACTAGATGATCTTTTGAGGTCCCTTTCAACTTCTAGTATTCGTGATTCTGTAATTCTGTGTTTGAAATGCAGATAGGTATGTCTTATTCTGTATAAAAGAGAAAGCAAATACTCTGTAACTGATACTTAAAATAGGATCAATTTTCAGTTAGTCTGTACTTTGGGTTTTGAAAATTCCAAAAAGGGAGATAATATTCCTTATTAATCCACACCAGCTGTCTATTATTTTAGGAAGAGTGTTCTCATATGGAGTCTCCAAATCACTACCCAGCCCATTTCCAGGGACTGGATGCCCCAGCTGCAGGAGAGCAGGATTACACAAAAGGCATACTCAGAACAGTTTTTGAAAAAATAAACCTGATTTTAACTACTGAGTAAAGGAAATGTAGAAATTACATATTTTCTTACAAATACTCTCAGAAAAAATGCAGACATGTCAGTGGCATATGATATTCATGCATAAATATAAATGCCAGGACGTAGTCATAAATTTACTGTTGATATCCCCAAGTGGCTACAATTCAATGAGATGTCTGTATTGAGGTGTGAGCAACAGCCAGGTGAGATGACATGCACTGGCAGATGAAGTACCCGAATTTCAGATGCCTGCTGTTTTCTGGCCAAGAGCTGGGAAAGGTCCAACATGTGGCTGCCACTGTTACAGCACAGCTTCTCCCCTCAGTATGACTCGCTTTTTTCTGTGTGAGGTACAGCTGCGGGAAATGCACAGACAAGTTACAGAATGAGGAAAACTTGCGAGAGTCTTCTATAATTTCTTTCCCAAATCCATGCCCTTGAGTACAAAGCAAATACAAAGTACAAGCTTATGCAGACACCTGACTGTACTGCTGCCTCCTGGCCAGGACTGAGTAAAGCTCCTTTTTTGCACTAAAACATCTCCATTCAAGAGACCAAGCCATAAAAATAAATGTGTTATACATGTAGTGCTTAAATATCTTACATTCCTTTCAGAACTAAAATGGTTTTTGTGAATTTTAACTTTGCACAGATTTTCAAAGGGTCTTTTGCAGTATCTAAGACAACTGCTAACAATTTGAATACTTGCAACACTTGTTTTTATAAACACAACAAAAAATTCCCAGCAACAAACATGCAACTTCCACCATAAAAACTGATTTCTTAACAGACAAAATTTACATACATATTAAAAGCAGTTTAGTGATGTACACATAAATAGAAAGTTATAATTAGAAGAAAGATGTCATGAAGAATGTAACTACTAATTACATTACTAAAACTGAAAGAAACAGAAAAAATATGCCAGTCTAGGTACTCACTGATTTAAAAATCTGTCCTTAGTTAGGCCTATAAGGAGCACAGCTGCTGTAAGGGTCCAACAAGGGCAGATTTTTAGATTATATAAATATAGATTTTTTTTTCCTTCAAGCAACTTAATAATAATGAAATTATATAACAAATCTGTAAACCAATTACCAAATGTCAGAAGGTGCCCTGATTAAAATACACACATTCCCTAGACTGTGCCATATTCATAAATTAGCCATGTGTTATTTATAGCTCCTCAAGGCACAATAATGAAGAAAGTGGTAATGAAATCTGAAAGCCTGAATATCTCCCTTATGTTTGAAAGCAACTCCCATGAGATCCATCTGTAGTCCAAAATGGAAAAGAATCCTTTCTTTTATAAAACAGACAAAAAACCCCACAAACAGTGTCTCCCACCTTCATAATTTCATATTTGGCATCTCATCTTTAATAATTATTTAAGCTGTAAATTAAAATTCTACCATCCTCCTTGCTCCTATACATTCATTTTATCAAAAGCATTATTTGAAATTCCTTCTTAATTTTTATTTTCCAACACCACACATGAAAGCCAAATGCTTAAAAAACCAGAGTCCTCAGCAATTTGTACTTGGAAAACTACGTTACATGTTATGCCATGTTCATAAGCATGCAGCTCAGCTTCCTTCCATGCCCAGCCACTCTGGCCACTCTGTTATCCCTGGCTCTTCATGAGAGGATGAAAGACACCTCTACACCTGTTTTCGTCCATGCAAGGCTGAACTCAAATACATACTGCTGCAAGTTCCCACAGTTACATTATTTAGAGTTTTAACTCAAAACTCTCAACCATCTTTGGAGACACCAAAATCCCACTAGCAAGCAGAGTTGTTTCTGCTGCCATAGGTGGTGTCTGGTAGGGTCTTACTGACCCAAGCTCAGGTCTTTAATGAGGCATATTTATACCTGTCCTGCAAGATGCTTTCTTATTCAGAGAGATACACCTGGTTCAATGTACCATTTTTAACATCTATCCTTTAACATTTGAAGGCCTTTGCTCTACCATCTCTGCCTCCCTTAATTGCTACTCTCCCCAACACTGACCTTTGATTATCTGTATTTTTTAGTCCCATGTTTTCTCCATTCATTAGTGATCAGAACTGTCATCCTGATCCTCCTGTAAGTTTTTCTTCTTAAAATCATGTATTAATATTCTTTTTTCTTCTTTACTTATGGTCATATATACATATACTACATCATATGCAAAAAAGATTTTTTGAAACATATGGTAATTACTGCACTGAAATATTTTACACTCATCTAATTTGATACAGTCAACCTGTAGCATTGTAAGATGTGATTAATTCATCATGTTGTAACATGAGTACATAAGCACAAAATAAGGATAAATGAAGGATACTGTCTCGGGTTTTTTTTGCAAATGAACCAATCCCCAAGAACACATGGTGGTTTTGCCTTTTTTTCATGATGTATGCAAACACCGCAGAACTGCCAAAAACATTCGAAGGCATATCAGAACATTTAAATCTTTTTCTAGTGCTTTATTGATAAAATAATCAGTATCACTATTTTTCAACCCCCCAACTCAGTAACATGCTCCACCCTGGGGCCTGTCACCAAGAGTCTCACCCATCCATATTCCATCAACAAAATGAATGGGAACGGACCCACCTGCCAAAAACTCAGTGAGGACACATTGGCTTCTGCTTTTCTTGTTTCTATCCTCCTTCTACCTTTGACTGGCTTTTTCTCTCCCTTTTAAACTGCCTTCTCCCCCTATGCATTCATTAGCTATTTCCTTATGTTGTTGGAAAAGTGATTTCAGGCAGTTGAAAGGCTCTTGAAGGCATCTGAAGGGGCAAAAATCAGAACTAGAAGCCTGGAGTTGCATCTTCACATTACTTTTGCAGACCTGGCTCTTAGTCACAGGGTTAGCAGATGGGCATGTGTTGCCAGAACATGTTTTGAATTTAAACAAAACTACATTGGCTCTTTCTGGGCTGCTGCCATAGCACAGTGACCTCAGGAGCCGTTTCTACCTATGCACTGCATCCAAAGATGAACTGCGTTAAGATTTAATTTACTTGAGTTAAAACTTCTCTGTATGTAAGAGGTGTGGATAACAGAAAGAAGTCTAAAAACTATAAAATAGTTCTCACTTCCCTAACTTCCTTCTCTGCAATTCTTTTCACCTGCTCTTTATTATTCTGGCTTTTGAAGATCTCTGAAATACATATTTTTGAAGTATTTCTAATTAATACAGGCCTCTGACCTTTGCTTTTGAAGACAAATGTGTAGCTGTAAATGGAAAAAAATTACAAAAAAGCAACTAAAATATTTCTGTTTCAGTTTTCTTCAACCAGAAGTACAAAGCAGGAGATTCCCATGGGAAAATCTCTCCAGAATATGTTTTCTTCTGAAAAGTAGTAGCTGAGTGCAAAACCTTTGGGTTTTGGATTTTAGAGGCTCATGAACATTTCAAGTTAAAAGCAGACTTAAGCCACCACTTCATTTTGACCTGAGCAGGTGCTTAAAGCTTGTGGTTATTGGCCTTTAGGAATGGATGGCATCTTGGCAAAAGAACCCTTGTCAATGCTAAATACTCAGCAAGTGCATTCACAGACCTCTAGTCAGTGGGAAAAGTTTGCTTAGATCAGGTGTGAGTTGAATACAAGGGGTTTCTGCAGTGGGGGAGACCTCTTAGGGCTGTCTCCACCCATTGCTTATAAAGGACTCTTGCTTAGTGTCAGAGCTGCTGGGTGGGAGGCTCCTGTTTCTCCCTTTGGGAGACCTTTGTGCAAGCTAATGGAGTGCCTTGTCAAAAAGAGTTGAGTTTCCTACATTTCATTGCCTGCCGCCTAGACCGATTTTTTTTCATGACTTCAGAGCTGACAGTGCAATCTGCACACATTTCTTTGTGTTGAGCTTTCTCTCAGAAACCCATGACTGGATCTATCAGCTTCTGCTCTCTGGCAAAAGGTCACATAAACTGCAAATGCACTGTCCTACTGCAAAAAGCTTTCTGACCGCCTCTGGGTCCAGGAGTCAACATCCACTCTGTGGTTATGACCTCCCAGAGCACTTGCAGAAACCTTCCAAATTTTTTTTCCAACAAGGAAAAGGGGAGTCTTTCCAGCAAGAATCCTGCTCTCCAGAAAATCCCTCCATGTCTTTTCTGGCTGGTGCTGCCATTGCACAGATGTACAGGAACTGTCCCCTGATGGCTTGCTCTGTGCTGCATGCAACTGTGCCCCAAAGCACCCTGCCCACACCAAAGTAGACTGCAAATTTCTCCCCCAAGAATACCAATAGTGTCATTGATGTAAGGATGGTAATAAATCAAGGAGGATAATAAATCAAGAAGTGTAGTCAGATACTATTCTTGACTTCAGACTGCCTTTGGCATCATCCAGCATCATGGTGTTGGCAGAGACAGCAAGTCTCTCTATTTATTGAGAGGTCAGATTTCAAGTATCTTAACTTCAAATTTTAAATTATCATTGTAAAACCATGCTTTTACTATTTTGTTCATTCCAGAATGCAATTACCTTTTCTTTCCAGGACTGAATGGAGATGCTAGGTGGTAAAGATTGTCTTTTGTTAGCAGAAGCAGACTCTATAAGCTATTGTGTTCTTAATTTTGCAGTTATCTTGGCTTCCTTAATATCATTTAGCTATTTCTTTTCTTTACAGGTATCTTATTCTGCTTGATTCTGTTTCGCTTTGAACCTCCATTGAAGTTGAGGTTTTAATGCATTTTTTATCATACTGTGCAAAATGCTGATGGAATCTTTGTGCAGACTCTTTGGCGACAGAAAAAGGTTATTATTATCCTCCCCTTTGTATAGAATCTCTGGAAATCTATGCACGTGCTTTGTAGCCACCGACTTTGCACAAGAGCATGAAGAAATAATTTTCTTCTATTCACTACAAAAACACTTTTTAAAAGATGTATCGTTATAATTGTCCTTTTTAAAAATTGTGCATGCATAATACATTGCTTTTAAAAGGGACTTAAATGAATTGCTCCAATTATACATACCTTACCATTCAGGCTGCTTCTTAGCTCAGAGGTGCAACCATCTATGGTGAAATCAAAAGGTCTATATTAGATTTGAATGTAGTAAAAAGAGTTTCATTCACTGAAGGCAGTGTCAAAAGAGCCCTATCTGCAGTCTGTACCGGTCATCCAATTACAGTTTCTGACATTTTCAAGCATGCTAAAGCCACCCAGACTTTTTATTATCCCAGTCCAACCAGTCCTCAGTCTGTAAACGAAGAGAAGAAAAAGTGAGCTTTCTTTCCCCACCCCCCCCACCCAAGACAGTTTCCATATTTTCATTAGCTCAAGCTTCTTTCTATCTGCCATCCTGACTTTACAACAACCTATGCCCAGGACCAGTAACTCTGATTTAGTGAAAATATTCAGAAAAGCACCTGGTTCATTCAGTGTATTCCAGCCAGCCAAGCCAGCCATTCAGCCAGCCCTGGTTTACAAACAAATAACAGCTGGATATTAAGACATAGTTGTGACATCCATGATGTCCATATGCTCACTTTGAGAAGCAGGAGAAACTTCTGTCTTTGAAACAGGATTACACGAAAGTAGAGCAGAAGCCTAGAAGTGCAGTTTAGTGAGTCTATTGACTTACTATGTTTTGTATTTCTACAAATTCACTTTGCAGTCAGGACACACGGGGTTTGAATAATATTCTGCTGTTACATTTTCCCTGCCGCTAAAGGTAACATGGTGATGATTTTCAATAAACAAATCTCCTTGTTTCTGTCAAGGTTTGTGTACGCTCTGAATGCATTTGTGACATCAGATTTTCACTGGGGAAATGAGAAAAACCCAACAACCTACATTGCTGAAGACCCAAGCTGGCTATCTTTTTGAAACACTGTGTGACTGAAAAAAAATTAAAAATCATGTTCTTAAGATATCCAGTACAAACTAGCAAGAGGACTTTCGTACTAAGACTGGGAGTTCACATTGTCTCCAGTTACCTTTCTTCTGAACATGGTTTTATCAATGTTGCACTGAACCCTTCCTCCTGAGGAGGTTCTTGGGCCAAAATTTGGAAGGTGACTAACAATTACAAGAAGTCAAAATGAAGCAGAAGAATCACAAAAAGAGCCTAGAGAAGAAAACATATACAGAATAAGGAATGTTAGACCATATTAGATTATCTTTTTCTCTTTGATTCTCTTTTTTATTTAGATAATAATTTCTATTCCTCTTCTTTTAAGCCTATGAGACATGCAAACTCTTTGTTTGGGTGTGGGTAGGCTGAGAAGTATATTAGATCTGCTGAAGCTAGGAGGAACGTACGTAGTGAGTGTTTTATGAATTACACACAAATACTACATTCAACAAACTCATGGTGGGTGAAACAGATCATTCGCTTCATCGTCCTGCCCATTACTTAGTTAGGATTTCTTAGAAATAGTTCTCTGAGATTAAAGCTATGATATTAATTAAATAGAGTTTTCATTTTTACATAAGGCCTTGATGGTACAGTCAGAAATATTTGTCATATTCAGTATGAGCATTTGAAAAAACACTTTATTGAGTTCATTACCTTCACTTTTCCAGATGCTTTTAGATTATTTATTTGAAAAGATCAACAATTCCTTTCAGCTGCAACCCAGAACAACAACAAAATCATTTCCAAATTAAAATGTCTATACAGACTCTTCACTGCCTTTTTATTCCATGTATTCTTCCTTTCATCCAGTGGCAACACCTGTAAGCAAAGCAAGTAGAAATTACTTCTTCCGCAGTAAAAACTCACCTCATCCATCAAAAACATATTGTTGCTTGCTCATATATACTTATAGTTTAATGGTTAGGTAAATGTTGCAGTTTGAAAGTGTCTGGATACTGCAGAAAAGTATATTTTTTAACTGCATGCAATAAGATAAAGATTAATTAATTAATAAAGATTAATAACACTAAGAAATGCTTTTAAGGGAACCTCAGCCCTATAAAACTCTCCTGGTTTCCGATGGTACTACTGTCTTAGCAGAAGTTGGCTCTGACATCAGTGAAAAAGGACTTGGAATCCCAATTCTTCAAATAAAGTCACTAAATAAGACTGTCGTTTTCACTCTGATTGGACTGACTTGGGAGAAAATCCCATCTAAGAGAATCTCCTTGGAAAAAAGTAAACTAACAGCTTGTAAAATATCAGCTGTAACAGCTACAGTTAGTATTTCATAGAATCATAGAATCATTTAGGTTGAAAAAGACTGTGGAGTGCTGGCTCTCCCAGTGCGGCCATGATCTTGTCAATGTGACCAACCCAGCGTACGAATAAGGGTAACCTGCAACTTTAAGGAAGATAAGAGCTGGACTCGCTAACCGCAAGTAGGCGTACCGTCCATACATCAGGACACATGGACAGCAACCGATTAGCTATATGTATTCGCTGCGTGCTTTGCTCGTGACTATCTCGCGACTAAAACCGAGATTATAAAAGCTGTGTAACTCTGCTTAATAAACGAGAACGACCATACTCATATTGAGAATACCTTGTTACTCCGGGAAGTCCTACTCCCACTCCTAACAAAAGACCATTAACATCGAGTCCAACTGTATGCCTAACATTGCTCAGTCCACCATGAAACTATGTCCCTAAGTGTCACATCTACATGTCTCTCAAATACCTCCAGGAATGATGACTCCATCACTTCCCTGAGCAGCCTGTTCCAATGCTTGACAACACTTTCAGTGAAGAAATTATCTTAATATCCAATCTAAACTCCCCATGGTGTTACTTAAGGCCATTTCCTCTTGTCTTATCACTTGTGAATTTCTAGTAAAGATTATCAGTATTTCTATTAAAGATGAGCTGGAATATTATATTTAGACATGCATGTCTAGATATGTAGGAAAAAAATGCTCACTCAATGGAAATTTTTCCTTAACACCAGCAAAGCTGGGATTTCTCACTGAATGTTTTAATTTTTGAGATATCAACTGAAAATAAAACACTAGAATTAACATAAACGATTTTCAGTGCAGTTTAAAAATAATGAGAGGCAGACCAATTGTCCAAGTTATGTACTTATACTAAGAAAAGACTGAGAAAACTAATGCAGAGCTTTATACCCTGAGGGGAAAAAAAAGGAAACAAGCATGGCGGTGAAATCTAAACCAAATATGATGCAATCTATATTCTTCATTAAAGCCATTGTGAAATTGGTCATTTTGCAAAGGCCTTGATTGAAAACCATGTGAAAGTTAATGGCTTTTACTCAGAGGATACTCAGTACTCAAATAATAAACAAGTAGAAAGCACACCTACAATACCAGAACTTTAAAAAAATGCTAGTTCAAAACTGTATGACATAAAAGAAACAATTTAAATAGCTCTAGAAAATAGTATAAATTGTCTTGTTCCCATACCTATTGGAAGATTCAACAATGCAGATTCTTATTGTAATTTCTGCACTACATTTCTTTTTTTTTATAAACAACGTATCAGTAAGATTTACCAGTATTGTTTCAATATGCTGAAGGCTTTATTTATTCTTTGACATTTGCTTTTTTTCTAGTTCTTTAATTTTAATAAAAAGAAACAGAGATGTGTAGTAAAGACTTCATTTTTTTATGTGGCTGATTTGAAGGCTAATTAGCACTTTCATATCTGTCAAAAAATCCATTGTCTTTTGTATTCTTATTTCCGGATTCTTTTGTGGTCATTTTAGTTAAACTTGATAATAAGATACCTGACAAATAAAGGATAAGATAAAATTTTTAAAAGTTTAACAGTTTAGGTGAGATTGTCAAAGACAATTAATAGTTTTTGCCCTTTAAAATAAAAAATAAATGAGACAAATAATTTTATAGTTATTTTTTAATGCTACCCTTAACATTTTATCACTCCTTGTAATAAGAACAGTGAGGAGAAAACAAGAAGCAGTCATGATCCAAAACAGCTTCCTCTCTTCTTCTCCCCTAAAGGGAGAGGCAAAAAATTATTGAGAGTCTGAAAAACAGAAGTTCACAGTTGAAAAGGCTGCTGATAACCTCTTATGGCAATCTGTTTCAGAAGCTGTAATTTCAAGAGTGAGCAAAGTGGGTCATAAATGCTACTGATAGCCGAAAATTAGGAGATGAAGAATACTTCAGAATGTTTAAGTGTAGTAGGTATGATTACAGCAACCAAAATGCTATCCCACGTCACTACAGTATATCTTGAACAGAAAGGTTTTTTAAAAAAAAAACTATATGTTCCAAAATTGTGCAGTATACACAACTGTTAGAAACAGTCCTGACAGACGTCTACACAGGCAGTTGACCCAAAAGGTAACATGGTATTTTTCTAGTTTTGTACTTTCAACCCAAAAGATTCCTGTTGCTTCTTTAGGAGAAGTTTCACTCTTATCTAAGGGGTTGAAGTAATCCTTTGTTGGTTTGGTATTCCAGTCTGACCTGTTTCTCACAAAATATCTATGCAAAAAAAGCTTCATCATAAGCTTAATTATAATACTGGGGTGTTTACAAGGATGTTTGTATATGTAATTCATTGGCCTGTAATGACTTAGTATATATCACTGACTTGTAAAGACTTAGAATGTATTCTCACAGATGACCAGTAAAACAGCATAACAACATTTGTCATAGTTGAATTTGGTCTCATGACCAAATTTGTTGCTCCAGAGTGTGAACTTTACCAAGGCATTTACATGTTCTGTATAAGTTGTAGTTTTTCCTCTTCTGTGAAGCTATTTTTGACTACTTGGGATGTATTTTCCTCTACCGATATTGACTTCCCATGTAGTTTCAAAGCAGGTGTTTGTGCTCTTGGTCCTTGTTAGCAATTGCTCCCCAGTCTGGGGCCATGGCTCGTACCAAGAGCTCCAGGGTGAAGCTAGCAGTAAACGTCACCTCTTTTCTCTCCTGTGAAAACCTCTTCCTTGCTAAAGGTACAACATTTCCAAGGATCATTGTATAAACCTCACTAGAAAGTGCAAAACAACTCCATAAATACACAGTGACACAAACATTAAAAACTCAAATCGAGCCATCTACAATAAGATCTCCTCTTTCAACAGAGGACAAGAGAATAAACAACAGATGACATATGTTAGTTCATTCTCATCTTAAGCCAACATAACTCCATGCTGCTGCCAACCATGAATCCTCTCTTCCTTCTGTCAGCTGAATCAGAAAGCTCATTCCAATCTATCAGGGAGCTGCACTACTGCTAATGGACAATGAGGTTCAACAATAGATAAAGAGCGATATATTAAAGACACTAGAAAACAAACAAATAAACAAATAGAACCGCAAAGAAAAAAACCACCTTTGTATTAATAGTAGTACCCAATACAGATTAGAAATGCAAATAATTCTAATACTTAGGGACAAGTCGAGCATGAACATCCACACATCTTGTCCGCTATCCTGCAAGCTGAAAGCATACAGAACTAAAATAAAGTCTTACAGGAAATAATTAACAAAAAAACTGCAGACCCAGAAGTTGTAATGAAAAAATATGAATTAAATGAAAAATAGTCCCATGTGGTTAAGAAAAAAATAAATGGCATTCTTTTTCAAGGAACCGAAGGTAAATCAGCACAGGTATGTGAAGCTCTTACTTGAAGATCTGTACTCCAAGCCCAAAAGTTAATTGGCAGCTAGCTTCTTTGCAATGGATTTAAAGATTTTAAGACCCAAAGGGATCAACATGATCGACAGATTTGACCTTCCATATAACAGAGATCAGAAAATGTCATGCAGTAATTCTTACATCAAATCTAAAAACTTTTAACCTAAAGTAGAATGTATATTCAACTAAGGTATCCAGACCCATCTCTCAAGATTTAAAGAGATGGACTGTTCTTCACCAGACTTTTAAAAATTGATCTATCTGCCCTTACTACTAAGAAGGTTTGCCTAATATCCCATTTCAAGGGAGCCACTGCTATTCACAGTGTAATATTTTTATTACCCAATTCATCTTCTTCAAGCAGTAAAAAAATTAGGCATAAGTGAAATAAATAATAAGTTTAAATTAAAATTCAACAAAAAAATAAGTACTCAACTGTGCATATCATATAGTTTCAGGGTGCTTCTGACTGCCACTGTCTGGGAGAATAAGTGGTAAGTATTTACATTAAAATATTAACTAAGCACTGAGTTCATTAGTAATTGCTTTAATCGTCTTTCATACAATAACCGTCATTGTTATTCTTTGTGTTCTCCTCTGCTCAGACAGTTTCAGAGACATATTATAATTTGTTTGCATTGCATGGTATCCATTGGAGTTAAAGGAAAAACACTTGTTAGGTAAGCAAGCAGCCCCACTGATGGACTGGCCAAACACCTTGTATAATGAAGATTCCTGGCATTACACACTTCAGTCACTTAATGAAACTGTATTTAGAAGAAAACTGTTTTCTACTGTCTTTATCCTTACAGGACATCTACGAAGTTTCAAGCAGCTGCCCTGTAGTCACTCAGCTGGTGTCTACAATAGCTGGTGTACACAATAGCTGGTGTACATTAGACAGGAGCCCTGGGCTTGACTCCACACAGGTGCCCTTAGTGCCAATGGTGATCATCAGCTTGTGATGCTGAAACACCTGGTTTGGTTTTTTTTGTTTTGTTTTGTGTTTTTTTTTTTTCATTTGAGTTTTCAACAGCCTTGCTGACTTTTCCTTGTACGCTGGGCTGTCGTGTTCCCTGCCAGGCTGACAAGCTCCTGGCCTAGGTCCTCCCTTACAATAATCTTGAAATGTTTTCAACAGCAGACAGGGAATAAAAATCCTGCCCTTGTGTCATCATAAATCAGGATTTACTGACACAAAACTTTAGGAGCTTACATTATCAAAAGCTTGTGTGCAGGACTTATTCACAGGACTGAGTATAAATGCAAACCCAAAACAGAACAGCTTCTGTTCTGCACTCCCACCCAGCAAACTACATATTAAGCAAATAAAATGACTGCAGTAATTTCCACAATAACAATAATAATGTTTGCCAACTAAGTCGAAATTTGCTTACAGTAATACCATGAGCAAATATCAAACCAGCTCCCTCCTCCCATCCTTTCCAAAGAATAAGAATAATCTTATGCTCACATACATGTATATGGTCATATCACAAACAGACAGTTGTCTGCAGCCTTTTTATTGATTAAAATGCACCCAGCTGCTGACATGTTTTATAAGGCATAGTGACCAAATGTTTGCATTTATAACTGCAGTTTTCTCCATGTGCAGCAGAACAACATGCTTGTTTTTTTCTTTTTGAAAGAAAAACTGAATTTTTTCTATGATAATAGCAAAATAACAAAATGTAAATTACCGGCAAGCTCTGCAGTTAAATATTTTCGGGAAGAAACACATATCCATTAGCAATGCTGTATAATACTTAACTAGAAGGAAGAAGGAACGGGAGAGGGCAAACATACTGGCACTAAAAATATTAATTAAAAATGTCAGAGAATACATTTTCTTACATTATACAAAGCACAAAGCCAGTAAAATAATTTCCTTTTGTAACAAAGCCAACAAAAACGTTGGAGTGACGTCTTTGTCTCACACATGTATATACTTGCAGAGACATGCATGCATGTACAGGAGGAAAGAAATACCAGAAACACTTTTTGTGCATTTGCATTTTCTCCTGTCAGAACAAATACAGTTATGACACGAATTTCTCTGGAGAAGACGGGATTTCTCTGAGAGAGTGCTCAGACAGAGGCAGCGCTACCTCAGAGTCCCATATCCTTGGCATGTGATACCATCAGCCTGGCTTTTATTCCACAGCTTTCTTTGCTTGTGGTTTGGTGACTTCTGCTATAGTTGCTTATTGCAACTACTTATATTTTTAGTTTGAAAGAAAACACAGTTGTTCAAAGCACATCAGCTGCATGAATTTAAATAGATTTATTTACTTATAACATATGTTTTATTAAATTATCTGCAGTGAACAGTAATAATTGGTAAATTCAGGCTATTTATGTCACATCTCTGACATAAATATAGTTCCTGAACTAACTACCCTGCATCGTAAGCCATTACTTATCTTTACATCACTATAAGCTGGTATCTACCAAAATACACTGCCTTAAGTTAAGGGAGAAATTACTGCTTCTTTTCCTCATCTGCTGGAACAAACTCAATGCACTAGTGATGTACTAGTGGAAAGGAGGATCTAAGACAGAGGCAGACATTGTCCTCTGAAAATTCACAGTCTGACAAGCCCTCAGATACAGTATAGTCCCAAAATGAGAGCAGGAGAATGTTTGCTGTGCTGGATTTCACAGAAATGGGTTGTGGGCTGGGAAATTGCTGTGCTAGACCACTCTGCTGACTGGTCAGTGTGGGGTCTTAATAAGTGCTCAGTAACTTTGTTTCAAGTTTATCTTACAGAGGAAAGGCTGTAAGCTACGTGTTTCCATCACCTTTCAGAAGATGCCTTCATGCTTCTGATACAGCCACATCTTGGAAAACCTGTCAATACGGTCATAATAGACCTACCCTTGAAGATCTGTTTTTCTCTGGGACCACAGGGAAATAACATTTAATGACACATAAAGAATATCCAGTAACCTGAACCCCACGTTTATGAACACAGCCAGCCAGGAATCAAGGATTCATGATTTTCACTGATCTGTCAGCAATGCTGGGTCACTGCACGGTTACGGAGTTCTTGCGAAGTGAGCAGCAAAAGCAGGTCTAGGAGCAAATGCTGTTCGTCATGTGTCACTTTTGTTCTAGGAGGACAATATGAAGTATTTGTTTCAGAAGTACCCTGTCTGATGCAATACAGTCCTCTGCAAAGGTCTGTGTATTGGACAGGTCAGTAATGAAGAACTGAAGGAGAAAATGACACTTAGAAACACATGGCATTACCTCATGTCAGGAAACAGCCAGGCATGCACGTTTGTACCACCACCCAGAACCTATTTCTACCTGAAAAAGTTGCACTGCTAAACATTTCCTTCAGGTGCTGTAATTCCTTCCTGATGTGCTGTTTTAAATCGCTGCATGTCTTTGTACATATGCATTACTTCTGAGGTACAGTACTTCAAATCAATGTAACATGCTGTTGTGTTGAATTTCAAACAATTTGAATGTGTTTTATTAATAAAGAGAAAGCAATAAATCCACAAAACTTTTATTCTGCTGTTCCACAGACAATGTTAATTACAATAATCAGCCTTTTTACTTAAACCAGTAATAAACCTTGAGTCTTAAAATGTAAGAAGTAAAATAATAAGGAAAAAACCATTCAAGACTAGAGACTTCTAAGATTATGTATTTTAATAAATCTGTTTGTGGATAATAGATTTTCTTTTCTGTTCACGTATAATTTATAATATTCTGATGTATTTTCTTCAGAAGTGATATTTCTCCTGTTTCCAGAGTTTCACCCTGATCTTCAGAGAGATGTATCACTCCTACACTGTATTATACAATATAGAAAAGAAACTGATGTGCTTTAAGGTAGGCAGACAGTGAATTCTCAAATTAAGCATAAACTAATTTTTTCCTTGCTGAAAGCTGATGTGTTGTGGACAATGTTCCTCTCCGGTGGGCACGAGTTTTTCTACTGCCCAGTTTAGAAGAAAAAACATTTAGATGTAAATAGTCATACATGTTGAGCAAATGAGGACTGATAAATGTTTCTTACTGCCTACATATTTACACAGGTAAGCACCCACCATAAATATTAGTATACCTGAAGCCTATATGCTTGAAATTTTGCAATAAAAAACCAGAAGCACCAACACTGTTGAACCAAAGAGTTCTTAAAATAACCTCTTTCAAAACAAACTAGGAGACTACTCTGAAAGCTGTAAGCATTTTCTCTGCCAAAACTGCTTCAACTGGCAACTAAACACAAAGAGAAAAATAACTACTGTAGCTTTGACAAAATCCAGTATTTTCTGCAGAAGAAACTGAAGATCATATTCAGGAATATGGTTCATTTATGTAGCTGTCCACAGAGACTCCTTTATGACAATTATTAACTCCCCTAAAAACTACATATGCCTCACCAAAATTACTCTGGTTGTGTGTCAGCTGTATGGACTCAGAAAAACTCAGTAACAGAGGTGATTGTAAATAAAGGACTTTTGTAACACAGAAAATCTGGTCTTTCCTCATTGGCTTTTGTCCAAAATAGGGAGTAAAGCTGTCTGAACTTTCTCCGTGGCCAGAAACAAAACATCTGGAATCTTGCAGATGCTGAGCTAGGAAGCCTAATGAGAATAATGCTGGGTGCCTGTCTGGTCTTGTAGGGAATAAGGTTTTTTGCCTGTGCTGACATGAGGAGCCGCTGGATGTTCAGGTCTGTCTTTGCTAGAAGACGGATTTCACAAATAAATAAACCACACGCGCCTAAGCTGACAAAGTAATGAAAAATTAAAAAAAAACCAAGAAATCAGTGTACACTCTTTCTTCCCTCCTTTGGCTTTTTTTTGTGGTGTGTTGGTTTATTTTGTTTGTCTTTTTTGTTTGTTTTTTTTTCTGAACAACTCCTGAACAACTTTGAGTTTAATATTAAAAAAAAGTGTTACAGTCAAAACCAAATGGTATTCACATGAACTTAAATGTACCTTTTGGCTATGTGAAATTACACCTAAACATTAGGACATCTCTTCAAATGCCTTTCCAGAACAGCTGCAGAACGTGGTTTCCCTGAAAAGGCTAGTAAAATGCAGAGGCGCAGCAGTGCACTAGGAAGACAGAGATACGAGTATCAAATTTAAGTAAAATATTTTCATGAAGAAGTTTTAACAGAAATTGAAAAAACACTTGAAAAATTGTATTATCCCCTCTGAAGATTTAAAGTTGAGAGAAAACATGTTTTCCTCTGAAAAAAAGCAAAACAAACTGAAAGCCAATCCATAAAATTTAATGATCAACTCTAATGGAAATATAAGCCTAGGAGATGTTAAATCATTGCCATAGAGGTACAGAGGTTGTATCCAGAACCTTTCATTCAGACCTAGCTAATCAAATATCAGAGTATTTTCAGCATCATTCCTAGAATGGCGGGAAGGAGACCACAGAACTCTTGGCACCTGGATTGTGAGGACGTATTTCAAGACTACTGAAAAATAATTAAATGAACATAGCAACCATTCAGGGGATCAATTTCCTCTGTGCAGACCACCAGCTTGCTCTCATACCAGCAAATCCCACCTCATGGACCTTTCCGTGATGGCACAGCACTGCACCAGCCCTAAGCTCCCTTACTCCACATCCTCCAGAAAGAGCGAATATGTCCTGATCTCCATGTGCTGATCCTGACAGAAAGGCCCACAGCCAGCACCACAGACGTCAGTTCACTCATGGCAAAAATAGTACCTCCTTAGTGTCTCCTAACATGCTTAGTGAGATTAATTTCTTTGACCTCATATGATACCCAAATATTGAGCTTCCTAACATATCCAAGTTGTTTTAAATAGTTTTCAATGCTCAATTTTGATATGTTCAGATTATAAACAAACTGTTGTCTTGTTAAATGCTGATTGGAGTCAAACAATGCCTTTATTTCATTGTTATCAACTTTGATTGGCCTTCCTGAGTGTGGTGCACCTTTAGCATCAAAATTTCCAGACTGAAATTTAGCAAACCAATTCTGACACTGACGTACTTGTAAGGCATCTTCACCATAGACAGCACATAACTTTTTATGAGCTTGCACAGCATTTTTTCCTTTTCAGAAGTAATAGAGCAAAGTATGATGAAAATTTTCCTTTTTATTTTCCATATTGAAATGGACATAAAATAAATAATTGTTAACAAAATCATTCCCTTTCTTTTTCTAAAACAAGATTAAACTTTCAGCTGTCAAGTTACATAATGAATTTGTGCTTTAAAATGAAGTCAGCTACATTTCAAGATATGTATGTTCATCTATTGAAAAAAATGCAATTCCTTTTTGGGAAATTCAGTATTTTATTTCCTTGATTATTTTCTCAATTCATACTGGAAATTTCAAAATGCAGAGAAACTGAGACTGAAATTCTCCAAGACAGTTACTTGTGCTGCTGCTTCTGTTGCTGGGCTTAGACAAAGCCATTTTCTCTTCCTGCTATTGCTTTTGAGGTCTCCACCTGGTTTTCTTCTCCGCAGATTGCCCTTACAGGATACTAGTGGATTCTCTTTATACCTCTACTTCCCATTCAAAGAGTGAGTTTTCTGACTTTCTGTGTCAGACATAAATGAAAAAGTCAAAATTTCAGCCATGATAAAAAATAGAAGTATAGCTAGGTCATGAAACTTTTTGGATAGAAACTCCTAAATCTTATCTCGTTATACCCTTTATCATTTCTAGCAATTTCCTGACCCCTCTCACTCCAATTCACCTGGCAAGCAGGAAAGTCTGCATTTGCAACATTCCCATTTTAACTGAAAGCAACACTCATGAATAAAGACATGGGGGAAAAAACTTTGAAAATACTCTTTTCATTCCTTTCCTCCTTGGAAAGTAGGAGCAGCATGGGCATGCCTTTGCAAGGCAATCTGCATTTTAGAAATTCCCATGTTTATCTTCCACTGCAAGATAGCAAGTACTTCTTGGGGAGCACATTAACTCCTGTAGCATACTGTGCAAGTAGCGTTTGCTATACAGCTCTCTGGCATTTTGAAGTACAGTGTTTTGGGGAGGAGCACTGTTAATAGCTAACTCTATATCTATCATAAAGTTTCCCTTAGATATAGGCCAAGCATAGCAAGGAGCAACTTTTTTCATTTTATGCTTTAAAAATTTCTACAGGTTTAGCAGTTTTAAAGCAGATGTTAAGCTCTTCTTTATTTTTTCTTTATTTTTTCTTTTTTCTTTTTTTTTTTTTTAGCTC
Source organism: Mesitornis unicolor (assembly GCF_000695765.1). NCBI lineage: Eukaryota > Metazoa > Chordata > Aves > Mesitornithiformes > Mesitornithidae > Mesitornis > Mesitornis unicolor. Next base: position 23,840 of record NW_010185007.1, on the reverse strand, counting down.
TGAAAACTTCTTTAAATCTCCTAAATATGCACCATTTGACATACTGAGCTCAATAATTTAATGGAGTAAGCCCTCAAATATGAAGTCAACAAACATTTAGATGAAGCGTCAACAGTGTGAATGCAGCTTATCTTTAAGCAGTTCCATCTTTGTATACTCAAAGTAAAAAAAATCTAATTCTCAGAAGTTCAGGGGATTTTTGTTTTACCCGGAAAATGAGTGGCCTTGTGTTTAATTATCCTAAAAACATCCTCAGAGTTGGGTAATCATGCTGCAGCATCTCACAACTGTAGATCTGGAAGACATTGTGATTTGAAGATGTTTGTGTGTGTGGAATTTCATAGCAAATACCCAACCTTTCACATTATCTCAATTTGAAGTGGAAATACTGATGAAACAACATTTTCTTATTTAACTTTATTTTAATCCTGGTCCTTCAGGAAGGCAAATCTTTTTTACTGACTCCAGCAGCAGCAGAATTTGAGCAACTACTGGTGTTTTTTATCAAGTTGAGAGATACTGACTGCAATTTTTCAAGTAAAGAATTAAGGTGTTCCTTTAAAAACGTGTATTGCAGATTAACATTTTTTCTCTCTGAGGTACACAGTTTTTTAAAATGAAATTTAATGAAGTAGGCTCTAAGGTATTTCCTGTGATATATTCCAATAAAAGAAAATTTAAGCCAGTAAAGTTGCTTATGTAAGCATTCAGGATTTAAGGAATTACTTAAACAATGAATGTATGAAGTTATTAACCTTCTTTGAGAATTAAAATGTACCACAATGTGATGAATCAAAAGCAGCAGCCATTTCAAGTTTGAAGGATTGATGTTATACATGCAACTGAAACATAATTAAGACAATACGCAATTGTGTTGCATTCTACAGAAAATTTGACCAGACATCTAGACCATTACAACACCTTTGTAACAGCTTTTATTTGTAAATTCATATACCAGTTACCTCATAGCAGTGGCACACACTCAGGAAGATTATATTCCAGTACTTAGCCTCAAGTAAAGGGACAGTCTAATGAAATTAGTGATTTTTAGGTTTTATTTCTCTGCAATATTCTGCTAGAATGGGGACATTAATAGGATCAGTGTGAGTAAGTAAAATTTTGCTCATACACAGCATATTGCATGAAAGCAATACCAGCTAAAAAACCTGATACCAGACTAATCTGTGTAGAGGTTATCTTCATATGTCAGGCATTTAATGGTAAATTTTATAATAGGAAAATCTTAGAAAAATTGTAATATTTTCTCTCTAAGACTGGCCACAGAAATTTCCTCTGTTTAAACCAGCTAGTACAGTGATATCATGGGATTAAATGTAACTTTAAAAGGGTGAAATAATTACCATATATTTAAAAGTACCCACAAAACCCAAAAAGTCAAAATGACAACAAGAGGTACTTTTCCAAATAGCTGAAGTGTCCTACTACTTAAGGTAGCACTTCCTGGTGCCCTTTCATGTGACATAGATTCTGTGTGTCCCTATCAATTAATTTTCCATTGGTATCATGCTATCTTTTTAGTACCAATCTGTCATTGTCAGGAACTTGGAAGGTCTTCAGGTTCTCTTAAAGTGGTCACTTGGCCACCAGATAGTATCAGAACATCATTACCATACTTTCTATCAGATTTTTTTTAACTTTTAGTAATTTGTTTAACTGCAGAGTCTTTAGGCATTTATGTATACAATGTTCATTATATTGCTAATGATATCATAAGATGCCTATGTGCTACCTACCGAATCAATTATAAGACCACATGCAGATACTATTTATGCTATCTGCATGGAGTTAAGAGCTCCTATACAAATGATTATTAAAGAACATGTTAAAAAAATGTTCAACTGCTCCCTTCCTGTATTCAAACAATAGCTCATTTGCAGCTTCTTAGTAACTGAAATATAAGCAGAGTTTTAAAATAAACTTCAGCTTTACCTCAGAAACATTGGGTCCAATAGGGAAATCTGACTGAGCATGCTCTTAAAAATATTATGAATTTGTAGACTTTATTTTTATTTGCTATTGTAAATTTAAGAAAGGAATAACTACGCTAATTATTCAGGGTTACCTTAACAGTTTGGCAGGAGCAGAGCTGCACAGCTTTAATCGTAATTAATGTGCAGAAAATGCTTAGAAAATTTCATTAATTTTTTTTTAATATTTTCACAAATATTTTTGTACATTTCCTTTTCTATTTTGCCTCTTGATTAAATATCATTCTGAATGACTAATTTCAAAGTTTTTCAACCCCTTCTACTGCACACAAGATAAATGCATTTGAACAGCAGAAATCCTGGGTGTCACCCAAAGTTTAATGAGTGCCTCTCTGTTCCTGATGCCTGTGAAAGCTCTATTTGGCACTGATATAAATAATTACCTGGAATCAGCCCTAGGTTCCCAATACTATTGTGTCCTGTCTTTGAGAGCACCCTTTAATGTGTGCTTAAAAGGATGCAGGAATAGGGTTCAGTGAAGAAGGTTCCTTCTTCATCCCACCAGTGTCACTATCACTATTTTTCTCTTCTAAAAGCAGGGAGAGCTGCCACTATAAAGCTCCCATGATTATAGTCAGTTTGTAAAATGGCAATTTCCTTATCAAGAAATCACTCTCTGTTTATAAAACCCCTTTATTATTTCTGAGGAACAAAATTGTGCTGTGGAATGATTACCCAAACACATTAGGGAGCTGTTGTGAAAGGAATCTACACATTACTTTTGATTCATCTGCTCCACAAGCAGTAAACAATACTGTACTCTTTTGAAATATGCGATTAGGAAAAAAACAAAACACAACAAAAAACAAACAAAAAACCCCCACATCACAAGGAAGAAAAGCTCTCAGCTGATCACTGCATCTCTCACCTGTCTGCTGAGACTTCTCTACCAGCTTTAATATGGAAACAAAAGGAGACAGACTTAAAGGAAAGCGTTTATTTAAAAAGCATGGTTTCACAGGAGACCTTAATATGGTGGCAAAATCCAAAGTACATATTAAAACACATTTTTACATTGATTCTTCCTTTTTCATTTATTTCTGCTTCCCTTACATCCATTAAATAAATTATTTGCTGAACTCTTCCCCTTTCTCGCTTGACACTTCCCATCCTTTAAGACAACCTCTTAGTTTTTTTTCATCTGCTTTTTTTTTACGTGCCTGTAGTCTCACTTTCTTCCCTGTTTCTGTTCCCTTTCACGTCAAATCCAGAAAAGGGCATTGCAAGAGTAAGGATTAGGCACCTGCAGACTTGCACTCAGTGCCACCTCTGGTTACTGCCTGGCAGACATCTAAAACATGGTTTACATTTTGGTATTAATTGAATTCAAGGCAGTGCACCTTGCCCATTGTCATTACTGAGACTCCCTGTGGTCCGTAGCTATCTAAAGGTAATTTTTTTCATTAGCTCCAAAGAAAACTGATATCTCCCTAGGGTTAGGAAGCAACCTTTCCATGGGTACACTATTACAGGTTTTTCAGTGTAAGCATAACTAAAACAGAGTGGTCACTGCTATGTGAACCACAGATCAGCTGGTCAAATATTAGAATGAAGCAATTTCATTCTCCCACATCATAATTTCATTTCAATTCTGATAAAACTTTTCCAACGGAGTGTATGATATGTGTAGGGCTATATCAAATCTAGAACTGAATATATCAAAGCGATCATTTCCCTTGAAGAATGTGACATGACCACAAACCAACCTACTGCTGCAAACAGGCCTGCCATGATACCATGAGTGCATGATAGAGCCATTACCTTGGTGTGAGGTTTATGAAGCTGGAGTAATGGTGCTGGACATTCAGTATGAGATAGAAAGACTTGACTGTTAATTCACGGAGCAGCATGCTGTCATCCCAAACAGCCTCTTTTCCCCTTCACCTTCTTTTTCTAAAGCTTTTTTGCTTTCCTGTTTACTTCCTTGCCACTATTTCTGAACTTTTCTGCTTTTAATCCTTTCCTTGAAGGGTGATAGCTTGATTTGATCAAACATTCCAATCACAAACTTTGTGATCTAAACACTGTGAACCTCTCGTGCATTTTTTCTTACCATGATCTCCAATGTGACTTTCAAAGCAGCCTTAATGACAGAATAATGACAAAGATAATTTTTAGTAAGTCAGTTGAAGACTTTGGTGGTAGTTACAGCACAGATCTGTGCACTCCTCTCAACACTAGTTACACTATTATCCTCCAGTCACTTACAAATTTGCACAGGCCCTGGTCCTTCAAAACGCAGTACAGAACCTGTGAGAAACACCTTTCTGCAGACAAAGAAGGATGTATCAGCCCCGTCATTCCTCAAGCGAGAAGATGTAGAGATACAGAGCACACACATGCTAGCACGGGTGCTGTTGCACCCTTTAAAGCAAGCAGCTGGATGAGCAATTCAATCAGTGAGTTTATAGTTTGAAACACAAGTGCTTCACTTTCCTTTAAAGACACAAGGGACACTCAAATCCTGTCTAAATGTCTAGCTCTCTTCTCTGCTGCAACTACTTTTAGGGCTGCATTACCTTATTCTCACCGTTTTTGAAGGCGAGAGAGAGATGAGGACATTTCATATTTATTGTTGAAATACACATGCAGGTGGTCAGAGACTTCAGGGCTTCCCTTCCCTGCCGTGTGTGTTCTGAGGGAGGAGGACACAGTCCATCTTGCGTTGCTCGACATCTCATGAATTTTACTGAGACGGCTCACCAACACATGACTTCAGAGGTGACACAACTCACTACTACTGAGTTGATAGCACCAGGTGATAATTAAGATCTGGCACACCAGAACGTATCAGTTACAGCCTTCCCAAATCTCTCCATTTCAGTCCAGAAAGTCCGAGCTTTAGAAGTCTTAATGTGCATCCACAAAGCACAACACTACAGAGTAAGGTAGCTGCTCTAGTATAGGTTTCAAGAACTGTATATTTGTGTTTTCACGGTTTTGGATCCAATTTAATTAGTTGTACCTTTTAACAAATCTACCTAGCTCAAGCTGAAACATTTGTGCTAAATCTGCCTCTAAGACCTTCCTCTCTCTACTAGATGGAGAGTGGTAGAATTACAAATTATAAGTGTAGATCTGCAATAATATGAATGCAAATCTATTGATGAGGTTAAATGTTGGCCTATAACCCAAATCCAATGGGTTTTGTATGTGACAGCCCAGGGAGGGCAACAGCAAACAGCAGAGGAAAAGGTGATTTAAACTTCTCTACTAAAAAATTGTCTGATGCTGGCGTGAAAACATGTGGTGAAACAAATACTTAGCTCCTAAAGACACATTCTAGGAATACTATATTCTGAAGTACATGAGGAAAACTCATGTCTTGTATTGAACAGAACTGGGTTCTGTTTAAAAGCTACTCCAGAGTGGCAGTCTAGCATCAGACATGAGAAAAGAGGTTTTGCATGAAAGTGAGATACTGAGGATGGAAAATAAGTACAGACAGGCAACCTTTTCTTAGCATAAAGCATTGAGTAATAATGCATAATTTACAAAAAACACACCATTATTTGTTTCTTAACTTCCACTGGGTCCTGTTGCCCATAGTTAGCAACAAAAATCCCTGAGGAAGAAAAAAATACAGAGAAAGAAATATAAATTAAAATTTTTGTACCTCAAATTACAAATCTTTAATCAGAAGGGAAGATTCAGTGTACCTGCACAGTGCTAATGGCAAGCTCTTTTGCTGTCTGATCTAGTGAAAGGGCAGTCAAAAAGCACAGGCAGTTCACATCCCCCAGACTAGATATCTCTGTCTTGTAGGGCAGGAATAGCATAAGGAAGCTACCTGGAAATCATACATTGAGATCAACTTCCATTTAGCAGCTATTTTCATGCTATGTGAATGAGAGCTCCTGGCTATCCAGGTGCAAAAAAATCCCCAAACCCAGCCCTTTTCCTGACTGAATCCTAGCTATAATCTAATTCCCATATTCCCATTCTCTGTACAGCAATATGTCATTCCTTATATATGTCAGGGATTTGGGCCAACAAATACTTCAGGGTTTTGCCTGCAGTAAAAAGTAATACACAGACCCAGCTCTTGGCCAAATCTTGCACGCTGAACAAATTTGACAAGGGAACTACTGATGCAGAATGAATGCAAATCAGGATGCCAGTTTATTTTCCAGTCAGTTCTGCACATAACTAGAATCTAATCCAGTTATGGTAAATATTAAAAAATCTTGATGTAAGGGTGAAACATATGTAAATTACCATTGTGGTTTTTTTTTTAAATAAACTAGAATCCAGTAAATCCATCTTGTTTCATTATTCTCTGAAGCAGAGAAGAAAATTCAGTTGCCATGAGCAAATTAAAAATAATAATACTAGCAACGCATATTTTACAAATGCATTCTGCTTCTTAAAAAATAAGGTCTCTGGATGCTATAGAAGCTAATAAATTATTGCACAGGCTATATGCAAAGCACCTCAGCACAAAGCAGATTATCTGCTCACATTTGAAAAAATGAAACCATGCCACTTCAAATCTGGGTACACCGCTGTTGGTGTGTTCTACACTTTTAATGAAATTTTAGAAGCAATCATTGATGACTATGCAGAAGTCAGGTCTACTGCCAGAGCTGTCAGTTTACATAAACACCTAGTGGGGAAACTAGTATTAATGGCTTAAGCTCCTCCATACCCTGGAGCTACGTTTGGTTGTGAAGACGGGATAAGCAGTAACTCCAGGCTCTCTGCCCTGCTCTCCTGCCAGCTTGTGACGCATCTTTCAGAAGACTGCCATCAACAGACATGAGTGCATGCCTGCCTCTTCTGTCAAGGTTGTTAAAAGCAAACTTGTTGACCAGCAAGTGAAAGCTAAATGGCTGTCTAGCCAAAATTACACTATGTTGCTGAAGGCATTTTTAATAGAGCAGTGCTGAGAGCTCACTTTTCTTTTTTCATACGCCCTTGCACATTGAGTCAAGTGACAACACAATTTACGCATTCATATGGAAATAGAGAACATGTACTAAATAAAGCCACACTAAGAGCCATGGTTGGTTTTGTGTACTATTTACTCTAAGCAGTTTTTAGCCAAAAAATTATGCAGCTAGATACAGGAAATGACCAAAAGCAGAAGTTTGCTCTCAGAATTTCATAGAAACAATACAACATATTTCATGTGAAAAGAAATTAGTAGCCATTTGGTTACAGAAAAAAAAAAAACAAAATAGGAATTTAAAATCCTTTCAAATGTTTGTTGTTTTTGATTTTGGTTTGGCTTGTTGTTTGTTTTGGGTTTTTTTAGTTTCATGGCACTTTATCAGCAACTCAGTGTTTTCATAGAAAAAATTAGATGACATTTAGAAACCTAAATGCTTCTGAAAACATAGCTAGGACAATACATTGTAGCTTCTGAGCCTTCCACGTAGGAATAAAAAAATCAACAAATGTTTTTCTCTGTAACCCTGTTACACAGAAATCAAAAACAGAGTTGTAAAACTCTCAATAATACATGCACCTACAAAGCAACTGTCTTTAATGAGTTTTTCTGCATTGCCCTCACTTCAGTCTTCCTCAGTTCTTGTCCAAAACCTGCAGAAGCCAAAAGAAAGATTCTCTATAGTTCCACTGCTCCTGCTCAGGCTCCTAACATTATAACTTGATTTAGGATCCTACACGGTACACTATTATACAAAGTACATTATTAACATTTGAGTTAACAGTTAAGAAACCGAGAAAATACTTTGATAATTGATATTGTTAAGTATGTAGAGCAAACAGCAACACTCACCTTTTTTAGCTGCATATTTATCAGAAGCAGAATATACATCATGTCAGAAAGAAGCCTCTTTGTTTAGAGAAGAGACACAAATTCAGTATTTGTGACCACTGTCTTGTGGACTATAGAGGTAAGCCTCCTTGTTTGTATAGCAAACTTCATCTGTTTTCAACAGTCATAAATTTAAAGGTTACAGAGTTTAAAACATTTCCCAGTGATATGTCTATCAGGCAGCAACAGCTGGGCAATAAACTTTTAGCCATAAATGTTTCTGAAAGCAGTAAGTTCATGGCCAAAGCCATAACTACAGTAACATCAATTGATGTCCAAAATGCAATCTAGCTGCATAGTTTCCTCTAACACCAAACGATATCTTACATTGCGAGGTACTTACCAGCAGCCTCCAGGTTAAATAAGAGAGGTTAAGGTCAGGTGGGATGGCTCTGAAAAGCCTCGTTGAGTCAACCTAAAATTTGTGGCCTTCTCTGAGTCTTCAGCATTCCCTGATTTCATCCCTGTTCTATCAGACACTCTCAATATCACTTTAGACTGGATATTGAAATCACTTAGCAGCAATAAAAAAGAGGAGCGCTGCAGAATTGAATCCCATTTTGCTCAGCAGACATCTCTAAACTATTACCAGTGTGAAATGAAATCTAATGCCTCCCTTAGCAATCCCATCTTCTTTGTCCTTTTGTTTTTCTAGGAGCGTTATGTTACGCTAAATCCATTTGGACACACAACAGTACATGTGTTGCACCAAAGATTTCAAGAAGAGATGTCCAAATTTATGTAGCCACTACATCGGCTTGCTTTCCAGCCACCACACACTCACAGAGAAATCCATTAAAAAAGGTAGAAAGAAACAATGCAAATGCCTTAGATAGAAGACAAACTTAGATAAAATATTAGAAATGGGAGAATGGTGAATTTACCTTAATAAAATAATTTTATCTTACCTAATCTTCAGAGTACTCATACTAGTCTGACCTCAAAGGAATAAAGACAAAGCACTTTGTTATTATTTCACAAGTTTAATTTTTATTATTGTTATTATTTCATAGAGTATTAAAACAAAACAACCTTTTATTAGGCTGGGTATATAAACCAAACACACCCTCTCCCTTTATGTTGTTAGGAGTCTATATTCATTTTCCCCATCAGATTCTAAATTCATGAAATTTGATTTACAGAGAAGATAGCAATAATGAAGCTATGGTTACCTGTGACCTATTTCCTTTTATTTTCCTTATGTTAAGCCACATGGTAACATAAAATGGAAAACATGGCTGACTCTCTGCAGTTTCATCTAATGCCTTCTTTAGGGGTGTGAGCTCTATGACAGTACAAACGCTGCACAGAAAATGCGACCATTTGAAATCCAAATGCCTTGACTTTGATGCGGAAAACAAGGCAACTGCTATGTCTGAGATGCATCTTCTTAGTACTCTCTGATTTTCATAGTCTTGTCTTTCTGTTGTTCATGATCTACCCTTTTTCTTTCCAACCACATCTTCTATTCCATAGAACTGGTAATTTTACTGAAATAGTGTACAAGGCACATGAGTGATTTGCAGAGCTGACTAACTAAATAATGAATTTTCAGGGCAAGTGAGGATGTAACATGCCCCAAGAAGGAGTTCTGGGGGAGATTTACTGTGTTGTCAATTATTGAGAACAGATGTAGCTTGTAGAGCTTGGTTGGAAAGCTCATCCTGATTGCTCTTGGCCAAGTTTAGATGATGGCTAGTCAACAAAATGTGATGCCCAAGAGACTGTGAAACTAAACCCTCTGGAAACGTGTCCAAAGAATAAACCAAGTGTAAGGCAATACTGTACTAACAAATCAGCTGAGTCTTTTAACAGTAACAGAGTCAGATATGCGTATAACGATTCTGTTTAAAACATCTGAGGAGCCTGTCAAAGCTATTCTATCAAAATAGTGTACATAATTTCTTGTACTAAATAAAAAGATATTGTCAGCTTCTAGTTTTCCTCAAATTTAATAAATGCTATTACTTTTTCTATTAACTAAGATAGCAGTCTCTTTAGATAGCTGAATGTTACAATGTCTTCTTGGACAGGATTTTTAACTCCTCATTGTTATTTCTGGAGTGCATTTGTTCCAAAAATGTCACAAAGACAGGAGTTAGCATGGTCAGTCCCCGACACAGCTTATCAGAATTACAGACTGGTCTAAGTAAAAATAAAACACTATTGGAAGTGAAGCCTGCTAAATATCTCTACTGGTAATCTTGGGCAGTTAAAACGAATGATACATAAAATACAGAAGTATACAAAATTAACAATATTCAAGATAAAGGTGAATGCTATTTACAATATATTTTACTTTACAAAACAAAACTGATAGAATTTAATGCCTGTTACAAGGTAATTAACTATTTCACGGTAGGATCAATATGTAGGTTTTCCCCATATGACTTCAAAACGAGACATGTCAGTGCTAGACCAGAATATGAAGCTACTGCTTGCATTAAATAACATCTTATGGTGTGGAGTTATATAACATTCAGCATGTATAAAATTATTACAATTTGTCTTTCATTCATGTTCCAAGCTCAGCTACAATTTCATCTATTGGAAATTGTACTTTCACCATTTTTATTAATCTGTAAAATATAATAGCTACTTAAATGAAAACACTCAACCTGGTTACCCAAAAATATTTTGAATGTGGAAAATGGATAACTACGAAACAGTATATTCACTTTCTACCACTTTTACAAACTGGCAAAGCAAAGAGAAGACGTACATTAATGTAGCAAATTGAACATATTGGCCAACTTGACACTGAACATCCAGACTCACCAGCAGTCAAGAGCAAAGCTATACCACCAGGGGGAATTTCTAGCTTAAAACCTGTAGAAGTAACGGCTAACACCACATATTTCCTCCTGTCGCGCTGTCTATCTCGGACATGGGAGCCCTTTCTCTGCTCATTTTTCAGCCTAGACTTCACCTTTGATTCTTCATATCCAAGGTGACAATGGAGTTTCTCTCCCTCCTGAGATGACTTCCCTTTTTCCATTATTTTCTTTAAGCAAACAAGAAAAGCAAGAAAATGAAAACAAGTTCTAACTACACATGAAAAAGAGTTCTCATTTTCTAGCTGCAGCATAGATCACAGGATATAAAGTAAATGTTTGTTATTATTTTTCCCTGATAAGACTTGAATTAGTAGTATTAATAACTAATGCAATTTGTAGTTATTTCCTTGGAAGGAAAATTCATAAAAAAGTCATGTATTTTTCTTTAGTTCTTTTGTTTCCATAGGCACTGGAAACAGAGCAATAAAAGTTCACAGGAGCTCACAGGATCCTTGGATGATGAACAGAGGGGTGGAAGGACAGGTAAGAAGAATATCTTTTTGATGTTTGGGTTTAAGGTTCCTATCTACACAAGTTCTCTCCCTTCTCCTGGGCCGTATTTCCAGGAGATGGATATTCTAGCTTAATGTACCTTCATTTTGTTTAATTCACCCATTTATATCTGGGTGAAAAACCCTTGTCACTGTTTATATGTGTAGTAATACCACCACTGTAAAAAAGGTGAAAAGCTCTTTAAATGGAAAAATCTTGTTTCACCAGCTACAAAAGGTTACCCCAGCCCTAAAAGCAAAGACTGTTGATGCTTCCCCCAGTTAAGGATCTTGCTATATCTGTCTCTAAATTGAGGTATATGGCAGACAATCATTTTATATCTTTTACAGGTTATGCAAGTTATAACAGTCTCCTGGTGCCAAAATAAAATTTTATTTCATAAGACATTGTAAAGCATGGCTTTAGCATGGCTATTAGATGATAATAAAGGATTTTCATTATTCGTGCCTTAATTATGCTTTTTCCCTATCATATCGTGGCAGTACAATTCTCTTTTCAACCACAAACCATGTTCATGATGTACGTATAATGCACTAAAATTGACACAGATAAGAGCAATGGGTCATATTATTCTGTGTGATTGAATTAGAAGACAATGAAACTGCACAGAATTTGTAATGGAGTGAGTCTGTTTCATAAGATTTTGAAAGACCCCATTGCCACAGATAAATTACAAACCTAGCAGCAATAAACTATACAATTACAGAATATGTGTTTTCTATAAAATGACCAAGTGAGCTTTACAGATTAAACAAGACATCATTGGCACTTGTTAACTCGGTCAGTATCAATTGCAATTTAGTACATATGCTTTTTCATGTAATTAATCTGATACAGCAAAAAGAGCATCATGCCATGGATTAATGATAATATTGGGTGGGTCACCGTTAGCCAGCTGCTGCTGCTGCAAATCATAACAAAAGGCACAGCATAATTCAGAAGTATCCACATTACAGAAGAATGATGTTTATGGAAGGGTCTTTAGCTCTGGAGAAGGAAAAAAGGTCCTGAAGGACTGAACTGAGCAACACAAGGCAATTCTCTAAGGAAGGTGGTCATGAAACAGCTTTTTAATCTTGCAAAATTAAGAACAAAACTTGAAAGCATAATAAGAAAAAAAAAAGGTGTTTTTTTTTTCCCCTAAATTTCCTAAAGAATTTCCTAAAGGAATTCCTAAAGAATTCCTCTTTTACTCTGTAGTTAGAAGCTCTATAGCCTTGATGGTTACAAAATGGGAATTCCTGTAACAGTCACCCCAAGATTCATCAGTCTAACACAAAGGGAATTTTTACAGTACTTGTCCCATTATGGTTGCCGTGTGGTTATATGAGGTGTATGGAGCCTCAAAGTTTCCAGAGAAGCTCAACTTATTTTTAAGTGTAACTTTTCCTAAATAAAATAAGATCTAAAAGAGCAATCAAAAGTTAAATATTCAGTAAATACAAGCACTTAAAAACACAGAAATTTAGCAAACTGTAGTCATTAAACAGCTGTATACCCATTCAATTTAGACACAGAGTACATTTTATATGTCATAATATATTTCCTTATAACAGCAAATAAACTGAAAAAACAGTGCATTATGATTTCATACACATCTACAAAAAGTTCTGAGGTTTTTGGTTCAGCCTGTTCTTTACATGCGCAGTAATTTTTTTACTTGGTACAACTTGTTTTTCTATACCAAATCACATTGGCATAAAGCTTTTGAAATGGGGACAACAATGAAGGTCTTTGTTTTATTGGTTGTAATTTGTACTTTACCTGACAGGCATTTGTCTGCTTAGGTAACAGGGAACTGTTGTTTGAATTCAGTAATATAAATACTTTTCCATAGAAAAATAGGTGTTCTTCGTTCTGCAAATATTGACAACTTCACTTTTTTGTAACTTGAATAATTTCACATCAATCTGAAGAAGTAATATACACATGGGAGTTGGCTTAAAACAGTGAAGGAAGCTTTTGTAGAATGTTCTCCAAGAAAAGCTGATGTTTTGAATATATCTGGGAGACAGACACAGCACTGAGCCAGATATTTCGGTTACCACATGGTGCAGTCTACAGAGACAAGCCAGATGTTTAGCACTACTTCTGACACCCTATTATCTATGAGGAATTTTCCTATTTATTTTGAAAACATTTCTATAAAAAACCCAACAAACCAGTGTTAATATAGTTTGTTATAGCAAGTGCACAACCTAAAGTTTTACAGAACATCCAATTTTTTAAAATAAGGTTTTAAGCATTCACAGTTCAGTTTTAAAGAGCACAGTCTTTGTTGATCTTTGTGGCTGCTGCAGCTCAACTAATTCTGAATAATGGCAGGTCATTACTAAAAAGGGAAGAATGATAACACCAGACATATCACAAAAGAGGTTGTCAGATGTAAGCACCTATAGGAATAATGTGTGAGGTCCTGCATGTTCAAGAATAACTCCCACATAATAAGATGAGGAATATGGGATTTGACATTTTATGTACTTACACTTCTTTGTTCCCTTTTTTCCTTGTTGTTGTTGTTGTTTGGTTTCTCTAACAATAGGTCTGGTTTTTTAAACAGTGTACTTATTTTTCAGCAGACTGAAGATACCCACACCTTTAAATGCCGCTGGAGTTGGTTCAGCTGTCTTTTAAATAGACAAAAATCAAATCATTGGCGTTATAAATTGGTCTACAATGCAACCAGCATATAAAGATAAAAGCTTTGACTCGATACTGATTTGCCACCATCCAGCAGTTACACTATTTCCAGTGACACTAGAAAAACAATCTTCTTTACATACATACTACCTGCTGCATTTTCCTTCAGTCTAGAAACTTACTACAATTTTCTATAAATTTAGCCTACCTCACATAAAGACCAGGGCAGAAGGGAAGCTCAGAGAATTACCATTGCCTTAAGTATGGTGAATAGTGTAATGCTTTCACGGTCTGGAAAAAAATTCAAACAGTGAAGGTGACATCCAGGATCTCTTCAGTTTCTGTTATTTACTCCTAAAATACAGTTCCCATTAGATCAAATAACACTGCTGTTCCAGGCAGAATGAAAGCTTAAAACTGATGATGTGAAGCCAGGGAACAATAACTGCCATACCACTTCCAAGTGCCAGGCTGCAAATAGAGCCATAGACAAAGGCCATACCTGCAGATGATACAGAACATTTGTGCAGGCTATAAGTTAATATAGAATTTGAGCTATTTTTTGCAAATGAAACTGCCTGTAGTCTTCTTTTAAGCGGTCAAATAAAGCAAGCTAACTGAGCCAGGCAAACCTACTCAATTGAATACACTTACAGAAGGCAGGCATTTCTTGCTAAACTGAAGCTATAGCACTGGTAACGATTGCTGTTATGTCATTTGTATACTCCATAATAAGTATAATAAGAATAATAAGCATAATGAGCATAATAATGAGCATAATAAGAAAGGTTGGGGACTGGGATTTTAAGAGGAGTGGGGAGTGGAAGAGAGAAGGAGGAAAAGCTGCTTTGTTACTAATGTATCACTGCTCTTTTATGACTACAAATGTAACAATACCGCGTATCTATACAGTGCCCTTCTGTCCCCTGACCAGCTTAACAGCAGTGGGGCTATTATGGCTAGCACGCACCTCTCCATGGGCACTAGATACCACACCACTCTCTTTTAAGTATGATATAATAGAAAATGGAGCAGGGATCTCAAATGGCCTTTAGCTGTTAACCTCGGGAAGCAGCTTTAAAAATATTACATTTGTTATTGTAATTGTTAATAGTTTCCAAAAGGATGACTCCTAGGACTGCAAGAGCTCATTGACTTCACATACGTACATCCTTCTCTGAGGTCAAACGGGAATTGTTCATGAGCACATATTTGAGAGAAGAATTACCTAATGAAGTGCTCTTGCCTGAGCACATTCAGTTCAGACAGCACTTTCTTGCAAATATAAAAAAGGGCTTTTAATGTGAAAACCTGTTTTTGTTTGAAACTCAGAAATGTTTATGGGAAATTCTGCCTCTAGGCTCTGAGACATGCACATGAATAAATGCACAGAACATTGTTCACATTTACATCATTGTGGTCTCAAGAGGAAAAAGGTCTGAAAAACAAATGTGTTTTTACAAAAGGACTGAAATGAAATTATCCAAGTTAGAACACCCTAGTAACAGTGACAACCAAAGGTACTTACCAAGGTAGACTTTGTTGAAATCCACTCTGCTGATAGGCTCTTCGAGGAAGAAGATATGGAAGTCAAAAGGATGCATTTCAAACCCAATCCTGCAGAACTCTGCATTGAACTTAAGCAATTTAGTGATGAGAAGAGGGAGTATCATATAATTACATTTCTTTTGGGAATCAGAGAGGATGGGTGATGTGTGTTTATATTATGAATGGTGTAATGTTCATGTAGCTAGCTTGATGATAAATTCAGTTATTATCACATGACAATTCCACAGCATACGAGAATATTAAATAAGCACATATGAGGATATTAAACAAGAATTCCACTGAAAATCTCAACCAAAATTTCAGGTGTGACTCATTTGACTTATACAGTGATTTTTCCAGACATTATCTTAGGACAGGGCCAACATTATTTTTTAAAGTTTCATTATACTTACAGAGTTTGGCTTTGTGTATAGCACAAACTCTTTTTTTTGTTTTCTGCACAGAGAAAAGCTAGTTTCATTCATAAGATCCCCTGACAGCTAAAAGTGCTCACCTCTTACACAAAAGAGTTCCAAAATCTGAAATAACAATTGGTAAAACTATATTTTTGAGTCAAATAATTGGCTGAAGTATTTCAAAGTGTGCACAAGACAGAACAAGAGGGAATGATGAACAAAGTCATTGACTTGAGGGGAGGAACAAGCAAGGAAAAAATTGTAAGAAAAGGCAAGTACAATGACAGAATTCAGCTATTTAGTTGTCTTGTTTTAGTCTGTGAGGCTGTTGGTAATATTGTGTGTTTGCTGTTTTCAAACCCAGCCTGGCCTGGCAAACCTTAAGGTTGATGCTCTGGTTCCCATTGATATGGACTGAAGGGCAGGAAGGAAAGTGGTTATATAAAGAGCCAGGTTGCAAAAAGATGAACAAATATTCATCCTGATATGGTCAGGAATCACCTGTGTGGGGACATTCAGACTGGAAGCACTCATGATGGGAGCTCTGAGAGCCCACAGGATGTCTGGAGCTTCATGAGAGACTGAGTAACTGTTGATGAGGTATGGAGGTGACAAGCAGCAAGAAGTCACGTGGAAAGGGGACCAGAGAGGGATGCTGGATCTAGAGCAGTAAGGCTGAACTTGGCTAAATAGGCTGGGCGTGCGGTAGGGAATATCAGGTTTCAAAACCTGGACTGAGAGTACCAAGGAACACGGGAACAAGGAGAAAAAATTAGAACCAAGGACAGTTTCAAGGGCAGGGTGAGATACATGACAACAAAGAGAAGAAGAGCCATGAACCATCTGAAGCTCAGTGTCTGCTCACATCTGGAGGAGTACCTCAAAACCTACAGTGCCCGTTGCCACCAGTCAGTTTCTACACTCATTTACTACTGGAGAGGATGACCACTCAGCGCTGCCACTTACTCCTTTAGCTTGGTGGAGAGGACAGAAGAGTGTGAGTGACTTAAAGGTCCACCGTTGCTGGTGGTTTACATGTATGGCATTGTAAGCTCTTTTACAGTTTACTCTTCAAAGGCCTAGCAAATTTCACATAATGGGTGGAACAACTCATTCAGATTTTTCTTTCAAAAGTTGGAATATGTCATAATTACAGATGTCTGTGCAGGCTTTTGTCTGACATCATATGTATTATCATTCTACTTGACTATATGATGATATACTGTTTTTCCAATATTATCTATCTCATTTGGTGCTAGAATAGCCCTGCTGTGGGATTTCTGTCAGGTGGGAGGGAGTTCTCTATAAAGCCTCAGTTCCACCTGCAGCAGGAGTGAGAAGCTGTGCAGTTTGTAGGAGAGGATGCTGAAGAAAAACAACCATAGCTGCCCTGGAGAGTAAGATTCATGCTTTGCAACAGATCTCTCATGTGATGCTAAAATTCACATTTAAAAAAAAATATCACAATAAAACAACTACTTTTGTGTTTTTCTGTGAGTCTGACTTGACATCTCGAAGTCTTACTGACATCCTCAAAATTAGATCTCATGAGCATAGTCAACCACTAAGGTCTGCACCTCTGCTTTCCTACATAACATGAGCCACAGAATTTCACCCAGTCATTTCTGTATCCATACAGAACATGGTCTGATTAAGCTAACAAAATCCAACATTGTAGATCATATAACAGCCAGCCTTTGCTTTGGAAGTGTAATCAGATTGGACTCCCTACCAATATTTAGAAAATTAGCTAGCAATGATCCTGTTAATCAGTGCTTACAAATTAAGATTTGTATTTCTCAAATTTTTTTTATTTCTTATTGAGCTTTTGAGAAGATGTAAGATATGAACAGGCAAACACCTTATCTTCTGCAACTTTTCCCTATTATGCAACAGTAATAACAATAGCAACACTCTCACAAACTTTTACAAAATAGAAGATGATTCATACACAATTGTCTATGCTTAAACTATGAGAGAGTAAAATACAAAGACAAAAAAGACATCAAGTCAGTAATATTATTTATTAGATTATAAAAAAGAAAGCAAAAGCTTCAAACCTGTCTGTTAAGCAATGTGGTTTGGGAATGTTTCCTGTGCTTTTCTAATTGCTTTCCCATTGGGAGGAGGGTGGAATGCATGTGTTGATTTTACTAACATTTCCTTCTAAAAGGGCTGTTTAACTTTTAAGTAACACTGAAACACAAATAACTTCACTCAATTTACATACAAAATACTCCGACAAGCCAAATGTCTTCCCTTGGCAATAGTTAAAGCAACACAGCCTGTGTTGGAAGCATTTCAGCTGTTCTGCTCATTCACCACTGCTCAGACACTTCACATTATGCAGTAAATGATATGGTTACTTACAATAAAGTTTGGGATAAAATTCAGTAAAATTCTAGATGTCCAGTCCCAGCTTCCTTCTTAACATTTTACTTCAGCAAAGCACTTAAACATTGATGACAGTGAGGGCAATTTATAGTGGTTTTAATTTACCTTCTTTTAGCTTTTTTGTGAACTGAAAAAAAGTGAAAATAGCACAGTCAGTTTTCATAAAAAAGCTGAATCTGGTTAATTTTGGTCTTACTTTTGACAGGTTTCTCACAGAAAACACATCTCCTTTTTTTCTTAATCCATCCAGGGACCCTAATTCTGCATATATTCTCACCCTTTTTGCATAATTATTTTAAAGTCTTCTTCCATCATAGCATGGCTACCTCTTTAAATTACTTATGTTTGCCTTCCTCTCTTAGTCCGTAAGTCAGCTTTAGGTAATGACTATTGTAGGCAAGACTGTCTGTTTCCTGGGAATCCTCTCTGCAAAGACAACAAAACAGCTTCATTCAGTTTTCTGAGAGCAGGTCTGTGCAATCTAGAAAGGGTTACCAGCTTGACTGGCAGGCAGAAGTGCCTCTCCATCGTTCCTCCCACTGCTTAGCAGCTGTGGTGTTTGCCAAGCAGGAGAGACAAAATTGTACCAAGAGCGTTCCCTAAACACCAGGAGTGGAGAGACAACACATGAGGAAAAACTAGCACAACTCTCTGGTGCATTAGCTGCAACACTTACTTAGGAACCATTTTGTTCAATATTTAATCCTAAGGTTCTTTTAGCAGCTTGTTCAAATACGGGATAAAAGATAAAAGGCAAGAAAGGAAGGAAAAAAAAAGAAATCATCAGCATAGACACAATTAGCTGAGACTTCCCATCACCACAGCCATTCATCACCAGCCTTGAGAAACCAAATCTTTTTATTCTCTCCCACTCATTCCACTCATGTTTAGTACTTCTGTCAAATACAGCAGAATCAAAAAGAGTGATTGGAAAATATTTTTTCCTCAAGTAGCCCAGTGATTAGAGTGCTGTTTTGAATGGTGTGAACTCTCTTTTGCCTTAGCTAAGCTACACACCAGTGTTAAACCAACACATTCAGTGAAGCAGGAGGAAAGCGTTGCTCTTTCTCCTCAGATTCTGAAAAGCAAAAAAGGTATAAAGAAAGGGCTTAGATACGTCCTCCAGAAAATGCTGTTGATCCCAGTAACATGGAAGTACCAGGAGTTAGGCAGCCTAATGCTGGTCACGGGCAGCCTAAATCCTTTTCTTGTGGCTCAAGCCTCTAATCTCAAGTGTGTTCCTTCAGGGGTACATAATTCATACTCTCTAGCTTACAGGTATGATCAGACCTACTGGTAACAAATGTTTCTGTGGCACCATACATAAGCGTAACACCTTATTAACTCACACTTTGCAAGAGGCTCCCCTGGAGAAATGTAAAGGCTGTGTCATGGACTCTGTGAGAGCAGCACAATTGTGTCTACTTCCCAGCAAGATGATTTTCTACTGCAGGCAATGTTTCCTGAGCAGAGTTATGGAAAGGAGCAGCTGCCATTGTCACTGTGTATCTTCTGCTTTAACAAATACTAGGGACTCACTGCCAGGATTAATCCCTCTCCTGACTGAAATAGATGTTGTAACATATACAATGAGTCTTCCTCTTGAGCAGCTTTTTCTGCTTATCTCTATTTTTTGCTACAGAAGCCATGTCTATGCAAGCAAGGGATCTTATGGAAGAATGAATAGGGTCTGATTTATGCATATCATATTGGACAGCCTTTCAGAGGCTCCTTCTGGATCAGCATGCTCTATTATTCTCCAAATGTCACAAAAAGGTATTTAGATCAACAGGCTGGAGAACATGGATTAACAAGCAGAGAAACACACAGAGATTGGAGCAGTCACGACAATCATGGCAGATACTGCACATCCGTGTCTCCACTGGCTCTCTCTTTAACAGCGGTCAGGAAGTGTGCAAGCATACCTGTTTGGGATGGGAACTGTGGATGCCAGCTGGGCCTACCTTGCTGTTCCTACCTTACAATGATTTTTGATGACTTTGAAGCCACTGAAAGCCATGGCAGGATCTTCAGGCCTCAGCTCCAAAGCTATCAACACAGTCTCTTCACCACTAGGCTTAGGATGAAGCTGCATGAGCCAGGACACACCAGTCTCACAGCTCCTCCTATTCCCGTTCTCTCTTTATATCTCTCTCCCACATCCCTCTAAGCCCCTGGATGCCTCCTCTGAGCTGTCTACTTCTCCTGTCTGACCCTGTTGGGAGCTGATTCAACTCACTGACTAGACAGAAAAGCCTTCCAGAAATATAAAACAAAAAAACCAAACAACAAAAAAACCCCTAAAACCAAAAAATGCAGATGTACTCCACCTCATTGGTGAGAAGTCCATCTCAGACAAATTGCAGAAGAATCACGATGCTCAGAAGCTTCAACACCTGCTTTCCCACCTCTCCTTCCCTTGCAAGCACAGCATGATTCCCCAAGCTCATCCTCCAGAGCTGTGTCCTGCCCAGCTCTGGGGCTTTCTTAACCCATGGGTGGCAGCCTTTGAGTCTGCATGTGGCAGCTGCTGATTTTAGTTGTTTTTGGCGTTCTGTTACTGGCAACATAGTTCCTTGCTTGTACTTTTATTTCTGCTGTCACAGAGTGCTGCTGCTCTCCCTCATTCCCCCACGAATCCTTACACATACTCTCAAGTATATCATCTTAACTCAATGCTTGCTTTCAATTTTTTGCAATATTAAAAAAAAAGGTTCTTCCAGAGAACACAAAAATATAATGCAATGTTATCACAGAAGGCTTGTAGAAATATTTATGCATTTATAGAACTATGTGACTGTTGTGCCTCTAGGTTAAAATCCATGATAGCACATGTAATTTGAATTTCTGTGACCCATCCAAATTCCTGCAGGTAGGGGTTGAAAGCACCAGTTAAAATCACTTGTAGTGCAATCAAGACCATATTGGAGTGGGTAAACTGGTCAGCTGCAGAACATCTGCTGGACACTGAAGACCAGCAGGCAGCTGCCTCCTGTGTCTTGGTGGTGCTCAGTGTCTCCCCATGTGCTGCAGGTCCCATCACCTTGCATCACCAAGCTGCCAGTAGCCATATTATGGGACACAGTCAGAGTGCTCACATTTATTTTATTTCCAAGCATCAGACTTGTGACTGTTAACTACTATAGCTAACTGATTAGACACTGAGCAGTTCCAAAAATACCAGTCTGGCAGTGATAACTTTCTGTCATATGAAATCTGACATGTCAAAAAAATTGATGCATGTACGCAGGCAAGCATTTCAAAGCTTTTAAATATTAGCGCCAAGAATTATTTCTGCTTCAGTTCTTACACTTTTTCTGAGTTTTAATTATTTAGAGTTCAACCTCTTCAAAGATTTTTTTTAAATTTTATTTTTGATATTTATTTTTTAACTGTCACACTTTCTTTGTCACAGCTTCAAGGATGTTGCAACTTGCAGCTTACTTAGAATGTATCAAGGGATTTGGCTCTGGTTGCAATTCACAGATTCATTCATCCCACAGTAATTTTCTTACCTTCAAATGCCATTGAGATGCCCTGATTAGAGTCCTATCCGCAGTAACTTCTCAGGTAACCTGTCTTCATTTTTCTAGAAAAAATGAAAATAAAACGAACTCCAAAATTATTTTTGCATATTTTTCAGAACACAGGGACTTTAAGAGCACAAAATTACACTTAGGTGTAATATCTTTCCAGGATTATAAGCAGTCCTGACATCTTTGATATTCAGTCACGATTGGAGTGACTTGTTCTTTTTTTGTATAGGAGTGAGCTACTAACCAGAAAATAAAAAACAACACAAAAACAACTTCATAGGATGCTTGTTCCAAATCCTCACACTGATATTTGTATTAAATCCTAAAGTGTTTGTTGATATCAAAAAAAGACAGAATTAGTCTTTAAACCTAGTTGTAGGGCCTTGATCAGAATCTAGATTTTTCAAGCAATTTGCTATCATGGAACAAAGAAATAAACAATCAAAACCCCAAGCCCCAAACTCATCACTTCTTAGTATTATGAAAACATAATTTTTTGATTAATAGTCTTCTGATCAGGATAATTGATGTTTTTTTGCTCTGTTGACCAGTCACCGAGGCGAAGAGCTCCAGAGCGGAGGACCATGTCGAAGGATCCTGCCGAAGTGACAAAAGCGACTTAACTGTGGGAGCTGAAGTGACAAAAACCACCTAACTGTGGGAAAACAAAAAACCGAGTGCAAAAGCAAAAAGTGCAGGGGGAAAGAGGGTGCCCCAGCCCCCCCTCAGTGACGGAAACGTGAGCTCCTGCCGGCGGTCAGCGGTGATTCACCGTGGGGGGGGACAAAGTGATGGTTAATCCCCTCAGGTAGAAAAGCAGCCCCCAGGGAGCGCGGCAAACAAGACGGGCAAACAGGGCGTGACACGGCACTTCGCACGGCAGTTCGCGCAGGAAGGGCAAGCAGGAAGGGCGCTGAAGCCCGGCCAGATCAGCCCGTCCACAATGGTTACCACCAGGCAGAGAGCCAGAGCCATGGCCTCCCTCAGCCATGCACCCGCCAAGGCAGGCGCAGGTTGCCCGG
>NW_010185007.1:0-265 GCF_000695765.1 Mesitornis unicolor | reverse complement strand
CTGGTGCCACAGGCAGGACTTTGGGTTTTTTAATCACGGATCAGTTTACAATTCACCAGCTGTGGTAAGTAAAGATGGGGCATGTCTATCCCAAAAGGGCAAAAGGTTCCTGGGACAAGAATTAGCAGGGCTCATAGACAGGACTTTAAACTAGATTTGAAGGGGGAAGGGGGGAAAGGGGATAAAACACATATCGCTAGCCATGAGCCTGGGGGTGGAGTGCCGACATGTGTAGGAAGGTGCACTAGTGAGACTCTTCAGAGTA
>NW_010185006.1:0-13679 GCF_000695765.1 Mesitornis unicolor | reverse complement strand
ATTAAAAATAAATAAAGACACTTGTAAATAAAGCCAAGGTAGCCAGTCTTAACCAACGAAAACCACGGCCTTCATTTCAAGCCTCTGAATTTTATGTCTGAGACCAAGGAGGGGGAGCGCTGCCGATAATTAAGGGACATCTGTCACCCGCATGTTCCCGCTGGTTTTGTCAGGAAATGCGGCTGACATAATGTGAAGAGCAGAAACCTGCTTCAGAAAACGCCTTGGCGTGCTGGTTTCCATCTTCATCACCGCCGTGTGCAGGGGCTGCTCCTGCCTGCTGATGGTGGGAAGGGCTCCTCGGCGCCCACCCGCGCTGGGGTACATCCCAAATTCTTTGCCAAACCTAGCAGCAAAAGCCGTGTCCGCTCCCTCTGTCCCTCCTCAGCCTTGAGACAGGCTTCAATCTCCAAGAGAATTAAAAACTAAACAATTCAGAGGGCTTTTTGGGCGCATTTGAGGTGTTTTCTGGAAAGCTTGTTTTTTTCCAGCTTTTTTAACAGCCACAGAAAGTCACCTATTTTAATTTGGGAAGTTTTCATAAGAACTCCAAGACTTCTAGATTTGAGTATTGGCCAAAATGGCTTTGGTTTATTTTTCCTCAAGCTCCCAATGGGCTGAATGCCAATACCTGACTTTGCCAATGGGGAAACTGAGGCAAGGGCCAATGTCACATTTGGGCAAAGGTCCCACCGAAAGGCAGCACCGCTGCTGTCACGCAGTCACAGTCAGGAAGAAACACTCACTCCTCCACTCTGCCTATTTGGAAAAGGTGCTGCTTCCGAACCTCAGGACTGGGATTTAATTTTGATGGGAGAAATAAGGCTCCTTCCCTGTTTTCAAGCAACCATCAGATTATCGGTGCTCTGCAATGCCCTGTGCATCGGCACAGCCATTCCTATTGCTAGCCCAGACAACAGGTTTTTAGGTTGTCCTCTCCACTCTCCAGCCTAAGCAAAGCCAAAGATTAAGCTTAAAACCATGGATATTCGGAAATAAATCAAGTAATGAGTAGCTTGGCAACTGATTGGAAAGAAGGGGTTATGTTTTCAGTCTAATGGAGATGCTGCTGTATGAATTTCTGTGTGAATAATGGGTGTTTGGAAACACTTTGAGCGCTGCAAATGGTAAGGGCAGTGTCTTTTCCTGTGCTCAGAAAGGCAGCGGCCGTGATTCCCAGAATTGTTTTGACTCCAGCAATAGAGATTTATAGTTGGTAACAAAGAAGAAATGTCTTGCATTGAAGCAAGAAGGCACCGCGCTGTCAGAAAGTTGACATTACTCACATTCTTTTCTTCTGAAGTACCGTCACACAAGGGTGTTCAAGGATCTTTATTTTCCGAGCAGATAAACAGCGGTGGAGGGATTTACTCCATATTTGATGCAGTTTTTCAAAGAGGGTTTCTTTCTCACGGCCTGTTGTGTAGGGGACTGAAGCAGATGCACTCTGCAGTCTGCAATAGCGCATCTAGGCTGTCTGAACACACGAAACCGCTTTGCTTCCCAAAAGCCGGAGTAGAAAGCTATCCTACACGTTGCATGTGTTTAAAAAAATAAATAAATAAATTAAAAAGCAAAGCCTCAAACAAACCTCCACGAAACTCCAAGTCAGATTCATGGGGGTTTCGAGATCTGCTTAAGGAATCAGCAAGCAGGATTCGGGAGTAGTTAACGAGAGGCTGCATTACATGGTACCTATTAGCATGGGATAATCCTGGAGGAAAAGAAAGAGCAAGGGATAAAGGAACGTTGCCCGAGAGCAGCGAGATGTTGGGAAACGGAGCCACGAGGCTGCTAAAGCACCGGATTAACACAGCCGTCACTGTCAGGAGACAGCGCGAGCACAGCGGCAGCGGGGATGGAGGGGAAAAGGGGGTTTGGATGTTCACCGTGGTGAAACGCACACCTTGGTCCTGTTGAGAGGGTCCCAGGTGCTGAAAAATCCCTGCTGGGAGCTCCTCTGAAGTTGGGGGAAATTTGGACTGAAACTCCACTGCTCATCCCTGCCACATTGTGATGGAGATCCCCAAAAGGAGTGGGGCTGGGCGTTACCTTCCCTGTCCTTCATCTCGTTCATTCCTTATCCTGTTTCATTTTCAGCCAGGAACAAAATCTTCCTTGGGCTTCCTCCTCCTAGGAATACTCTTCTTCAACCATCCCAAACTCCTCCTTTACCCTCTGCATCTATTTACCAGCATTACTCAGCCCTTCCCTCCAAACTTCCTTCATGATTGGAGTCACTGGGATTTGCAAGAGGCAGTGAATTTGCGATGGTTCATTCTGGAGAAGGTTTCAGACTGGAAGTCAATGCCAAGTGAATATCTGCTTCAATTTCTCATTTATCTCGAATGGCCCAGCTTCGCTGGGAAACAAGAACATGCAGGGGTCTGGCTTTTAAAATAAGGGGCCCAGGTCAACCTCTGGAGTGAAAAGCCTCCAAATTATTTGTTAAAAGTGAAAATCTGGAAGAAAACTGCTCTCAAGCCAGGTACCCAACTGATCACCAGAGCTGCTGAGCAATCAGTTTTGGCCTTCAGCTCTGAAGATATCGATCCTACGCGCTCACACACAGCTCTGGAGTGCTGCAGAGCATCCTTTGCTCCCACTGATGCTGCCAGCGCTCAGCCCCGTACAGGATCCATCCCTAAATCTGTGTACAGACCTCCAAAACCGCACCAGCCCGCTTTCCCTGCTGGGCAGAGAGGCATGTCCTAAAAAGGGGAAATCACATCCTGGGAAAAACAAAACCAGAACCATCTGAAATGAAATCGTGGCCCCAGCTGAAGTCAGCAGAGGTTTCTGAGCAGGGCTGGGATCTCGCTCCGTCTGCAGCGAGCGTCTGTTCCGCTGTCCCAGAAAGACCTCTTTAAACAAGAGCAGGCTGCCCATGGTTCTCATTGCTCTCAAGCATTTCCTATGTTTATTTTCTTGGCCAAGCCCCAGATTTGCCGACTGCTGCACTGTACGCTCTGCCGGCCCCGTGCTCCCTCCGATGCAGTCAGATGTCGCCAGTATTTTCCCCTCCTATCCTGAACTGCTGAGCTGCGCCGCTCTGAGCCACGCGTCCCACCCCACGCTCCTCCCCAAATACCTCCGGTGTATATTTACTCCACGAAATGCTTCAGGATCATTTTGGGAAGGAGGACGCTCCAGCCACGTAAGCTGACACCATCCTTGGGTGGTTCTTTCCATGAGGATGTGAATTTGCTATTCCTGTCCCATGAAATCAGAGCATTTTGGAGGTATGAGAGGGACCAGAGGTTTGGGGGTGGGGTTTCTTCTTGCTCCTTGGCCGTGGCAGCAAGGGAGCAGATGGAGATGGGATGCCCATGGAGGTTCACCCAAACTCTGCATGGACCGCATGCAAACAGCAGTTTCCATCCTTGTAACACCAGGGAAACCACCACGACCGAAAGGACGTCCTCAGCAAACGCCACCACTCAACTAACCATGGTTTTATTGCAGAACTGATGTCTCAAACGAGTCAATTGCTCCCTGGTTTTTCATCTGTCAGACAGAAATAATTGCAACACACGATGCTAAATTTTGGGTACAGTTTCCTCCCAAAGCCGGGGTGAAAATCAGGCTGCTGACACAGCCCTCACCCACCCGGTCAGGACACTGCTGCTCCTGCTTTACACTGAATTCCTGGGCAGGAAAGCACAGATGAGTCTTGCTGGTGGGGCTCAGGGTCATCCCTTCGTCCCATCTGCTGCAAATCACCCACTGGGGCTGGGACAGGAGCAGACGGCTCCAAACTCTGTGCCACGTTGGCTGAAGTCCACAGGGAAAGCTGTCAGCGTGTGAGGCAGAGCCAAGCAGGTTTTGGGATCCAGACACACTACCCCACTCTTCCCATCGCTGCTATTCCCTATCGCTTTCCAGCCCCCAATCCCAAAAAGCTTCATATCCCCTTGATAACTTGCCCAGCAGAAAGCCACACGCTGCATGGGACACGCAGATGGGGAAAGCGAGGCACGGCGATGGATCTGCCCAGCAAGATCTGAACAGTTTCACTAACATTTTTTTGCCAGAAAACTGTAGGTCTTGGAGTTGTTTTTCCAAAATTCAAAACTAAAAAAGGAATCTTTTGGCCTGCTCTGCCATGCTCTCTCCCAAAGTCTGCGTTTCTTTTCAGAAGTCTAAATTGGGAGGACTTGGTTGCTTTCCCTTTTTAAAAATTAATCTTATTTTTAAATCTCATGCTGGTAAGACTGATTTCCTAATTTGTTTCGACTGTCCTTTTTAAACCCTGTAGATGGTTGCTGCTAATAATTTAGTAATACTTGTGCTGAGAAGTGGAGACCGAGCCCCGTCGGTTGTTTTGGTGGTCAAATACACTTCTTCACACATCTCTGCCCCATCAAGCATCCAAAAGGACACTGCAACCCTACAGGTTTTGAGAACCTTACCTGTGTTTTGGACCTAACACCTCTCATTTCCAAGCTGAGCAAAGCCAGCTCTTTACATGTCTAATCTGTCATCATTACCTCCTAAAATAGGGACAACCTAAAGTGGGGAACGCTGAACTTCACCCAAATCTCATCAGCATCACATGAAGCCCATGTGAAGACATCTCCCATCCCCAGCTGATGCTCCCACGGTGTGAGGGGGCTTTGTCCCATTGAGTTTGCTGCGGGCAAATTTTAATTTCCAGCTGCCACTTCAACTCTAATTCACATTTCAGCAAGGTGGTCAAGTTACTTTGGTTGGCCTGGTTGGGCAGTACGAGGATTGGGTGCCCAAAATGGGCATGGACTCGCCTGGTCCCAAAACGTACAGGACGAAGTCACGTTTTCCAGGATTTCTGGGACCTGCAGCAACAGTAGGTTCCTGGCACCCTCTAATGGAAAAGCAAAGCCATTGAATTACCAGACCGCGAGTCTTGGCTCTTGCATTTCTATTTCTAATGTCATATCACAGCAATAACTCCGCGCCAGGCACGATACAGCCCGTGCCAGCACGGACCCGGAGATGGGGCTGAGCAAATGTCAAGGCTGCTCCGGGGAAGGAGACGCTGCCCGGTGATCGCCCCCCCCAGCCCCGCCAACCAGCGCACAGGGATTGCTGCTTTACTTATGGAAATACAAAGCAATAGCTAATCAGCTCTGACATTTGTGCCTTGTTCATGAATTTAAGACACGTGCTATGGGCTGGTCATGTCACATCTCCTGTCCTTCCCTCTCCCACTCCTCTCCCTTGGCAGCATCGATAAGGTGGCATTTTCCAGGATATTTTTCCAAGCTCAGCAGCATGGAAGCATCTCCAAATGTCCACCCAGGTTTGACAGGGCTCTGGAGATGGTTTGTAAACTGACTTATTGCTTGAATTAGAAGGTATTTTAAAAGCTTTGCTCTTGCTAGAAAGTGCTACCTGCAGTCAGAGCAGTCCTGCATACAGCCCTTTGGCAGAGCTCTCCAAAAATTTGTCCCCGGGTTGGGGGGACACCTGACATTTAAGAGGCATGGAAAAAGGGCTCCTAACATGATCCAGTGGCCTCACAGATGCCTTTTGGCATCCCAGGCTTCGGTCTGAGGATCCTGGGATGGGCTGTGGGGAAGCGCTGGCTCTTCCTGGGGTGTCTCGGTGAAATTGCTGCCCCAGGTAACACGGGACATTTCCGCCAAGTGTGACTCTGCGCATCGCTGAGCTGCCAATGGAGGATGCAGAGCCTAAGGAGGACCCATGCCATCAATCATGCTCTTGTCCTTCACACGCCATAACCAGAGATAAAGGAAATCATTTAAATAACTGTTTTACAGTAAATAATACAGTAAAATCACAGTAATTTAATTTAAAAATACAGTTTTTAAGATAGTAAAAATCTAATTTCCAGGAAGCCAGTCTCAAAGCCCTGAAGTTACTGCAGCGTGCAGGAGGTTTGCAAACTCAGCAGCGCGTAAGGTGGTATTTCCCGTGGCAAAAGGCTCCCGAAAAAACAACGAAAGCGGAAGAAAAAAGCAAACTGGTGAATATGCCATGGGTGACACCAAGAGTTTAACACCCCCACAGCTACCTGTGCGACTTCTGTCTCACAGCAGAGAGCAAAAACCAGGCTGCAAAGTGCCAAATCATAAAAAAAGCATAGAGGACCGGTATCCCCGGAGGGCAGCTGAGACCGTCGGATGTATCTTATCGGTAAGTTTAAGGCGCAGTCGAACGCAGACCTCAGGAAGTGAAAGCCGGTACTGGAATTCAGCAGGTCTCCTCTAAAACCCCTTTAAAATCCCTTTTACTTTTAGAAGCCCAGTTTCCACAGCAACAAGGCGCACAGCTCTCTGCGGAGTTTCGGGCTATAAATAACCCCCAGATCTACAGTTGTGATATTAGCCGTGAGGGCTTTAAAAAACTGCGTGCGGTAATGAAGTGAAAGGATCGGTGCCGAGAGGAAACAGATTTAATGAGGAAAAGATGGTTCCTAACTCGGCTTAGAGCGTAGCTTCGAACAAAGGAGAAGCGACACAACACAGCACCTGGTAAGATCCTGCCTCTTCGAAGGGTGGGATTGATCTCAGTCGAATTGTTGGAAACGGTGCCTTGCAATATTTGTTTTACATACGTTTAAACTCTGATTAAACGGTCATCTTAAAAAAAGATATATAAAAGGAGAAAAGGCCGTGTTTTCTTCACAGCTGCGCTGTTTTTGGGGATGCAATTAAGCAGCTAACACCGGGCCAGGCTTTAATATCTTTATGCATATAATATCTTTATGCATGTAATATCTTTATACGTACTAAACCTCCCCTGCCATACCAGTGACTCCACTGGCTGTCCCAGGGAGTGCATCCCTATTTAGAAAAGGAATTCTTATGGCTGCTAACTTGAATCCCAATCACATTTCTGAACCGGGACCATTGGCTGCTGCGTTGCTGCCCGCTATTCCATGGGACGCAGTCAGAGGGCAGGAATTTGGTCTGCTGGCTCTGGAGAAGTGCCGTCCTTACCCCCTTAACATCAGCATGCAAACAAAGACGTGATCCCATAAGGAAAGATAAATATTAGCTGTGTTAGAAGCAGAGAGGAAATTAAATAACTATCACATGGCATAAAAACAAGCTTGTCAAGGGTTTGAGCTTGAGGAACAGATTTGTATACGGTAGTGAGGAGGAGGAGATGAGGAAGGAGAAGAAAAGAAACACAAATCAAAGACTTATTTGGAGTTTCCTCTGCTACAGACAGAAGGTCCGTGTTATTCAAACAGATGTACCGCATGTCACCAGTTTTCTGCTGTTTGTTATTTTAAGGATGGTCTTAGGGAGAAAATAAATTCCACTCTGAGGCTCCTTCATATCCATTTTAGGCAGTCGGTGGAGAGCAGCCCAAAGAGTGGGGCTGAGGAGATTCCTCCAGGCTGAGCTGCTGGGACGTCCTCTCCTCTCCCCCCAGCAGGGAATTTTACTGAATTTTGGGGAAGGGAACCCACCAGCAGCTCCACTTTGGGTGGGTCAGGTTGGGGCAAAACCCCACCATCAGCACCATGGAGCTGCTGCTCACCGAGGGATCAAAAGAACTGGGAGAAAAATGACATCTGTTACGACATGGACAGTTTGGGGTAAAA
The DNA here is from genome assembly GCF_000695765.1 of Mesitornis unicolor. Taxonomy (NCBI): domain Eukaryota; kingdom Metazoa; phylum Chordata; class Aves; order Mesitornithiformes; family Mesitornithidae; genus Mesitornis; species Mesitornis unicolor. The sequence continues at coordinate 6,121 of NW_010185006.1, read as the reverse complement.
TCCAAGCAAAACTTGCATGTGTCTACGTGTAAATGGGAATCCTCTACACAGCCTCACTGAAGACACCTCTGCCTTGGGCTGGAGGGACAGAGGGGAGCACGACTGGGGTCATTCATTAAAATGGGATCCCTTCACGTTCAACCTGGGATCTGAACGGCAGCCTGGCCTCATCACCAGCAGGAAAGGTGGTATGAATGATGGTCTGCAAGGTGTGCCCCTCCAAATTAACTGGCTTTGCAACCCAGAATAAAAGAGGAAGCCGATGTTGCAGTTTCCCATGAGCAACGCCACAACCAGGTTTTGTTTCTCCTGAAGGTGCTGGTTTGCCCATGGTAAGAAAAGCAAGAAATAATATAAGTTATTCTGGCACTAGCATGAGTGGAGACACCGATGCAGACAGTACCGTGTGTTATAAATCCCAAAGCAGGACATAGCAGTCTGTTATCGAGGCGAGTCTCACGTGAGGCAGCGCTGACAGGGGCACATGCACCAGTTTAAAGAGATGTCTTTTTCTAACATTGCCACATTCATTGCAAAACTGTGCTGTGGGAACTTTTCAGTGGGAAAGAAACATCACAAGTATTATGCTTATACAGGAAAAATCCCAAATATTATCCTTATACAGGGAAAAAACAATTTCAAATTAAATGCCCAGCTGTAATTTCTGGGCCCAGAGTGCAAACGTGTAATTCCTGCACCTTCTGCCCCAGTGACATTTCTGGATCGATTCATGTTTTCCAAAAGGCTTTCAAACTTCTGTTCTCCTCGGTACCACTTGGTCTGGTTAAAAGCAAAGCCAAAAAATTATGCAAAACCTTCCCCTTCCGAGAACACATCGGGCACAAGACGCACACACTGGGATGGATGGTACATTTCTTTTCCTGCAATAAATTGATCGTCACACAGGGCATTTGAGAAGCAGCCCTTTTAATAAAAGACACAAAAAGTTGGAATCAATATGCAATAGTAAAAGCACCAAAAAAAACCCCAAGGCATTGCAGAGGAAGCAGGCACCAGGCCCATTCTCTGAGGGCTCTGTCCTGCTCCCACTGAAATCAAAAGGAGTTTTGGAGTTGGCTGCAGTGGGAACAGGAACAGTCCTTAAGGCACTAATTAGTACAGCTGGCTGAATAATGCATAATGAACAGTTCATTCAGCTAATTTCATCTCTTGCTATTCATGAATTGCCCGTGAACCAACCCCCGTTTTCTCAGTTTGGTCGTCATTCAGAAGTTATTTGTGGGTTTCTTCAGGAAATCATCCCCAGCGTGCAATTCCAGCGCGCATCCCAACACGTCAATATTTGAAGCCTGCAGAGAAGTGTGGGGCGGGCAGGTAGGGCAGAGGACATTATTTCTCCAGCCTGAGCTAGTGTTTCAGTAACCAAACACAGCATGAATTTCAAATGCTGCAAAGAAACACCGAACTTTACATCCATATTCAGTAAATACTTGTGCACGCTCCTTTTCTTCCTCATGCTTGCTCCTTAAGCATTTTAAACAGATCTAGCTGGTGAGAGGAAAACCGAGGAGGGATATGATGTGAAAACACCCCTAGGAATGTCACTGGAACAGTCATGTAAATATTTCCAGACTTTCATTTCCAGCTGTAAAGTGATTTGGCTGTAGCGAAGAGTGAATGAACGTTGTGTAATGGATGAGAGCTGGAATCGGCCCGTGCAGAGGAGGGGACGACTCCACTCTGGGTCACTGCATGTCCCTCCTGGGCTCCTGGAGCAGCACCCTGTGAGTGGGGCAAACGTTGGCTCTGGCAACCTGGACCCCGAGGTGGCAAGCAGCTGGGCTAGCTCAAGGAACAGGAAACTGGAAAGGATTGCAAAACACCCTTGTTTTGTAAAGAGTCAGCCAAAATGTGACTTTCCTGGGGTGAGATTAAAGTAAGGAAGAATTCAGAGCAGGAACCAAAAGGATTCCTGAGATAGGGGACGGTGGGGATGGGGAGGCCGTAGCTGAGACATCCCTGTCCTTCCAGGCAGCAGAGCTGGAGAGGGAGGCCGAGGCCAAAGCTCGAGCAGTGAAAGAGAGGGAAAACCAAGAATGTTTCTTTTGCAGTACTTTCCAAGACGGATGCGAGGAGTAAGGGAAAGGAGCTGGGGGAGGCGTTTTTGGCAGCCAGGGACTGTGGATTTTCACGCTGAAGCAAGCCCCACAGGGAGCTGCATGAAGCCAGAAGGTCTGCCTGGCTTCTGGAGCTGAGGAGGGACAAGCCAAGGCTGTCCCACAGGGGACATGGGGCCAGGGAAGTTCAGGGCTGGCTCGCACTTTGAATTTTGAACGGCGACGGATGAGACAGGGTGGCAGTCGAGGGGAGACCTTCACTCTATCCCTTACGCCTTCAGCTGGAAACAAAAAAACCCTGAAAAATCGCTATTTAAAGAGACATCCGTGCCTGCCAGAGTCTATCGGCAGAGGGCAGTGACATGCATGCACACACACACGCATCCCGACACATCTCTGCCAGCCGTTATCCATCCTGCTTTTGCTGCCGCCACAGCAAGGACACCTTCCGCCACTCCTGTCCAAAACAAACGCCTTCGGTTTGCTATTTGAAAGGCAGATTGCAAGCGATGCTGCAGGCCCAACATCTGGCCTCCTAATTTTCTTCTTTTTTTGGGCTTTTTTTCCCCCCCTTTTCCCAAAGCCCACGTGATATTTTCCTACGGGCTTCAAAGCTGAGGTTTGTTTGTTTTTTCAAAACCAAGAGCTCCAATTCCAGCCTCTGCGAGAAACCTTACAGGAAATAACCCGTGTGCGCAGAAGTAGTTGAGTGAGCATGCAATGGCAATATTTATTTTTCCCTTCCGAATAACGGCGCAGACGGCATCCAACGCTGGTGCTCCTGTCATTCACCCCATCCCAGCAGAAAAGGAGACGGGGGGAGTTTAGGGTGAAGCTGTGGGATCAAAAGACTTGACTAAGTGGGGAGAGGAATGGGAGAGGTGGAAATCAGAACGGGCAGATTTATTTGGCAATAAGGAGCAAGGTTTTGGAAGAGGGCAGCCAGGAAGGGTTGTAAAGAGAGGCAGGGGATGATCAGCACTGGAAACTTTGTGAGGGGTGGGATGGAGCAGAAGAAAGGCAAGGAGGTGGTGCTGGGTACCACGAAAGGAGCCAGCAGCTCCATGGTGAAAGCCAATTGAGGTCCCACTCAAAACAGCACAGAGCTGGTCTGCCAGGTTTTATATACATTGCCATACAGAAGTATGCTTCCTCTCAGCAAACTGTCCTGGGGCAGCATTCAATCCCGAAAAGCAGCCTCCTAAATAAAGCTACCCCTCTCATTTCAGTGGCAGAAGTTCTCATTGCCTGTTGACTCTGTGGATGGATAAAAAAGTGAAATAGCTCCTTTTCGCTCAGTTACCTACCTCATACTGAATTATTTCAGTTAATTTTTATACTCTTTTGGACATTTGCATCAAGTCAAACTCACATGAAGAAGAAATTATCCTGGTGGATTTGACTATGTTTGCTCTGACACGCTTCTTAAAGGAAAAGAAGGACTTCAGCCAGGCTCCTTGGTTCAACAGGATCAAGGAAATCCAAGAATTCAGACCCTCAAGGTAGCAAGTCAGAATTAAAGCAGATGTGTCCAGTGGTGAAGAAATGGACCCTCTCTCATCACCTGAGACATCCAGTGACAGCCTCTGCGTGCTCTGAAAATACAACAAGAGGAAAAGAACTGCGCTCTCCATTATAGTTCACTGATTACTCTGATGAGAAATCTTCCCCAGCTGCTCATCTCAAATGTGCACAAGGAAAATTTATACAGGAATGGAGCAGATGCAGGAAATAGGATGATTTGGGGATGAAACAAAGAGCTGGTTCTGGTGTCCAGAGGCTGTGCTCGTACGGGGAACACGGCTGTACGGGCACCCAGAACGACCTTCACCCACAGCTCGCCGTCTGGAGCAAGCGGTAACACGAGCTCCTAAAAGCTGATTTATCTCACTGAGGGTGGTTCCTTGCCTTGCCCTCTGGCTAGCTGGGAATGCTTGGTGGTTTGTGATAGAATTATACTTCGTGCTCCTTTTGGGTTTCCTGGGCTTCACCCAAAGCCACTTCTAATCGGAGAAAAGGCTCCAAGCTCATACAATACACTTCAGATTAGAGTTTGTCTTACTGGCACCGAAAACAAACAATTTCTGGCTGTAAACCCACTCTTTAGCAGCAAAATTCTCATTTAAACTTTCATTGGGGCTCAGGCTTAGACCCGGCTCCCAAACAGAAAAGATTAAACCTTGTTACAGACCAGGCAATCATCAGTTTCTTGACTCTGAGCACAGTGTAGCACTTTCAGGACGGATTAATGCCGGGCTAAAGCCATCCATATAAGCAGAAAGGCCACCAAAGAACTCGGCGTCCTTATGCCTACTGCCTGGCCTGTGCTTCAATTCAATGCAAGGCTTTCCTAAGGGACTGAGAGCACTTCCTCTGTTTTCTGCATCTCCCTTCCTCCGATGGACAATGCTGGGCATGGCAGGAAAAGGAAGCACATATGGTTTGCACTCAATGACGGATCACTACAAGGGAAGGACACGGAGAGGCTGTGGGATTTTCAAGGACCCTCTCACAGCAGGAGGCTGCAGTACAGAAGGAGAGTTGTGTAGCTTTACAATATATCACATTATGCAACTCCAGCAAGCGTCCTTTGACTGCTCACCCTTGCGTTTCAGTAGGACTTCAATAAACGCAGCTGGTAGTCTACCATATTCCACAGGGAAATAAAAACGGATAAACTACCAGCATTTGGAATTTTCTGTGGTGCAGCAGTTCGTCTTAGCAAGGTGTATAATGAGATTTCCAATAAACCGTCACCCAGAGGAATAAGCCTTTTCCTCTCAGGCGATAGCGACACAAGCGCTCACACAACTCATGCGACAGGGAGCAGCCCGCATTTGGGCATCACGTGCATCCCCATAAAGATCAACTCCAGACAAAATGTAATTGTGCTTATAAAAACATCAACGTTACCTTTTGTTTGTTTGTTTATCTGCGTTGCAGCAATATTACACTTGCTAAAATAAAAGACACGGTCCATCTTCCAAGAAGATTACAATCATACAAAAATCAAGTCTGGAATCATCCTTTGCCTGCCTGGGGCTGCATTTTAAAATGTTATTCCTGGCCTGCTCCACTTAAAGATCTCCACCCGTATCATTTATCTAGCTGATGCACAGTCTGGCTACTGGGCTATAACAGACGTACAGCCGAGTCCCCTGGAAAAACATCATGAAAAAAAAAGAAATTATGTGTCTGCCTTTTGGTTGCTGGATGCCACCCGTAGGCAAAACCGAGGACGATAAAACTGCTTCAAAATGTGCATTGTTACATTGCTGTCAGCCAGAATCCCAGTTTAGAATGGAGAGTGGGAATGCGGGGGGGAAAAAGACTGTTTTAAGAGGCCTTTAGTGTCTCTTTTGTTTCCACACTGTATTTAGAGACAATCTGAACTGCCAAATTGGCTTTGACAGCAGAGTGCGGCTCGGTTTGGTGGGACTGCTCAGGCGAATGCTGGTGCCAAAAGCTTTATCAGGATTTTGGCATCACGCACCCAGCAGCAGTTCAGGCACCCCTTCGCTCCATCCTTGAGGCTCTTTGCCATCCTAAAACAAGGGCTAAGGAAAGCGGGCAGCATAGCCATTCCCTCTTCTACTCCCAAGGGCTCCTCATGGCTGAAATGAGGATGCTTTTGACTGGGAAAAAGCATGTACCGCATTGGAGGCAGCAAAGAGCGTGGGCAGCGCTCTTTGAGGTAGTGGGCTCACCATGAAAGAGAAAAAGCTGGCCAATATATGACTTCAGCAGTCAGGATGGCGGCCTGAGGCACCTCTCCAGGGACAATCCTTGCCCTGAGGGGGCGGATCAGAGCCCCAGGCCCAAATTAGTGACCACAGCTCTGCTCTGAGGCGGTGACAGGATCGAGGATCCCCCCCAACAGCAACACCCCCTCCCCATCGCCTCAGGGCGGCCCGGCCCCTACCCCGCACGCCGCACACAAAAGGCAGTTGGCCCCGCCCCTCTGCTATTTAAGCGTCGTTTCGACCAATCAACGCCAAGGGAGGGATTAAAGGGGGGGCTAAAAGCCGGTGATTGACAAGCCC
>NW_010185005.1:7729-10628 GCF_000695765.1 Mesitornis unicolor | reverse complement strand
GAGCAGTATTGGGTCCTGTGAGCTGAAGGGCCCAGGCGCCTTCCTACACCCTGCTTGTTTTTTCCTGGCTTTAATTGGGATCTGATGATTAAATTTCCTCTTCCTGGCACTGGCTCCTCCTGTGCTCAAACTTTCAGTACCAGAGAAGGAAACGGGGCTTTCGCCAGGGCGAGGTGACAGCGGGGCAAAAAACCACGTGTGGGAGCTCATTTCTCTTGTGCTTTTTTTGGGAGATCAGGGGTTTATCAAAGACGAGCTCCCTGCTGCTGGACTGTCCAGTTTTCGAATTGCAATGGGGTATTTCCATCTCACTTTACTGGTGGAAGCCGTTCAGGTGGCACCTGGAGCTGCCAACAACAGCAGGGTGCAGCTGAGTGGGTGCTGCCGCTGCATTGACGGCGGGTGATGTGCGGGTACTGGGGTGCTGCTCCCGTCTGCACCCCAGCACCAAGCCTGGGGCACCCAGCCCATGGTGCTCCTTCCCCTCTGCCCTGCACGTGTGCTGAACTCAGCAGCAGCATTATTTAAGCTGGTGATTTAGTTCTCTCTTACATCCTCTCCTACATCCTTAGATTTTGTATCTTTCTGATACTGTAAACTCCAAAATGTCTCACTAAATCTTTTTGTATTAGAAATATTAAAGTATCAAATCTCGCTGTCAAAACAGCTGCCAATGCCAATCAGCTGAGGTTTCACAAAATTTATTGTCCCTCTTTGCTCGTAAATCTGTCAGGGGAGACTCACACTGTCTGTTTCTGTCCCTGCCAAAGGCTGAATCGACCTTTTTTTCCCTCTGCCTCCCAAACCCTGGTTTGTTCTTTCTCATTTTAATCCTTTCCTAAAGAGCTGAAGCCCTGAGAAGTGACACTGGAGATCTCTGCATCGTCCCAGGCTGACGCCTTGAGTAGCTTTGGAGACAAAAGCGTCTTTTTCCCGATGAGCTGGCTGCTGGGCAGGAGGAGGCGTGCGTGCAGCCAGACTTTCAGCTCAGCCAACCTCGTGATCCCTCTTTGGGAAACCCACATCTCCAGGCACTAAAACTGAACTTGAACTTCAAACTTAATTGAAAATCAGCAATTCATGTTTGATGACCGCTGCGCATCCTGGGAGCTGGGAGCTCTTCCCTGTTTGCTGAGGACACGCGTTGGGTGCATTGCTGGTGGGGAAGGTATGGTCGAGCCTGGGATGGAGCAATAAGCATCCCATCCCACATCTCATTCCCCCAAACAAGTCTTTTGCAACGCCAGGAAGCTTGGAGCAGTAAGAGGCTGTGGCACATTTGGTGGCAGGGTGGTTGCTGTACACGGCAGGGACCAAAATCCATGGGGAGATGGCAGAAGATGCCCCCCCAGCATCCTTCCAGCAGGTGCTGGTACGGGTTGCCCCCAGGCTCCTGTCGTCTGCTGCCTAATCCCCTCTGCTCTGTCTTGGTTTTGCTGGGATTGAATTGTAGAATTCCCTTTTTCTGTTTCAGCAGAGCTGCATTTAGATTCAGTGAACACAAGTTGATGTTATGGCTTTAGCTGGGATAGAGTTATTTTCCTTCCAGTAGCTGATAAGATTTTTGGTTTGGTTCTCACCAGCAGACGTTTATATTATTTCAAGGTTTTTCTCTGCCTGAACATACGTTCATAGTTTCTTTTGGTGTTTTGTTTTGTGTTTTTCCCCTTCCTTTTCTCTGCACAAGAGGATGGGGGGGGGGAAGTGAAAGCCTGGGATTTTCTAGGACAGATGACCCAGGACAGATGATCCAAGTGTGATCCAAGCAGACCGATAAAAACATATCCTATCCCGCAAACATCACACTCACTATAAATTGGGGAGTTTGCTGGAGATGACCCCTTCCCTTCTTCCCTTCTTCCCTTCTTCCCTTCTTCCCTTCCTTCTTTCCTTTCTTCCCTCCTACTTCGTGATGGCAGCCCATCTCGGTTCCCAAGGCTTACTTCTCCCCCACTGCGTTTCCACTGGCACACAGCCACCAGCTACTGATTGCAAGCCGAGTATAACTTTGGTTGCTTTATTATTGCTGTTCCAATTTTTATTACAATACATTATTATTATTATTGTTATTTCAGTTTGGTTTACTGCAATTATTAAATAGTCTTTATTTCAACCAGATGAGTTCTTTTACTCTCCTGATTCTCTCCCGAGCCCACCAGGAAGGGGAGGAGTGAGCGAGTGGCTTCGTGGTGTTTAGCTGCTTGCCAGGTTAAACCAGGACACGCTCCCACTGCAACCACAGAGAACCAGGAGAGAGCTGGGCACACCGACACCAACAGCAGAGTCATCCCACAGTTGGATGCATGCTGTTAGAGCCGGACAGGATGCCCTAATGAGCTTGGGCTTTTATATGGCACTGGGAATTCATCTTGCAGGAATTCCACGTTAAAATTCGTTTCAAGACTTTGTCTATCCATTCACCTGTGGTGTTTCTCAAGCACTTACACAAAACTGAGCAGTAATTGTCTCTGTTTGCTTAAATAATGAAGGACTGGTCTGGGATGACATACCAGTGACTCAGATACATGAGTGTATCTGGCTCTTTCAGAAAGAGAAGGGCTCATCTTTGCTCTGATGCCACCTTTGAAATTGCAGACACTGGACATCTGCTTGTCTTGCAGGAAACTCTTGAAACAAGCTGCCCTGCAAATGAGCCCAGGTCTGATAAGCACCAAACACAGCAGCGCCAAACCCCTCACCAGGACTGGAGGTGCAGAGGTGGCTCAACCGCTATCTACTTCCCAAATGGGATCTAATAAAATCCCAGCCTGGGTTTGTTGCAGCCTGTTGCTACGCGCTGGAGGGAGCGCTTTTTCCATAATCCTCCAATTTTGGTAGGAGTCCAAGCAAATCCTTTTGCCCTTCTCATGCTATAGATTGCTTTCCGGAGCTGGGGAAG
>NW_010185005.1:0-7698 GCF_000695765.1 Mesitornis unicolor | reverse complement strand
GCTTGGCTGCCAAGGTACGTTTAATCACGCGTCATTAGTACAGCGAGCCCGGCAAACTCCCTGGGGTGAGCTCTTCCAGGCCAATCTTCCCCTTGCTGCGAATTAATTACGGCCGTGATGGTTAATGATGAGGGATAGAGATAGCTGGCAGTTTTTGATCTCCCCCTTGGTTCGTGCCATACCAAAACAGATCTTCTCCTGTGGAAGTGTGTGGCAGAGCTGTAGCTGCCTTCCTGGGAAGCAGCGGCTCTTTATTTATTTGCATCCCATGGCAGGGAGCAAGGCTGGCACCGGAGCATCGCTGACAGAGGTGGCACTTACAGGTGTTTGAACTCTGCTTAGTCAGGGTACTCGGGTTTTATGACTGGGATAAAGCAAATAAATTATTCAGGCAAGATTTATTTTGTATGTATAACTTTCTCATTTCAGAACCAATTACCCAGAAAAGTTTCTAATAAATAAGTCTCAGTGCATTTTGAACGCGCAAACAAAGCATCGTCCTCCTTCTGCCAGACGCCCCAAATGGATATTTTCTGCTGCATTTTCTGAATTAGATTACGCTGGGCTGTAATGAAAGCAGGGCAGATTTACTCCTCCGACACCCATCTCCGCTTCTAACGTGCATTTACATGATTTGTTTTTGTAGCTGGACTCTGGAGGATTTTTTTCCGTTCCTTCCTCAGCCACGCGCTGTGAACAATACACAAGGTCTCCATCCACTGCAATGACTGAAGGTAAAAGCCCCAATTTCCTGTGCTATACTTGCAAGCCTGGCCTCTGCTTTTGTTTTTCCTCAAGTCTGCTGCAAGTCACCTCTGACCACTGTGCAAAAAGAAAGCAAAGAGGCAGAGGTGAGAGGTATGAGAGGCTCAGGGACCAGTCTTCCACCTTGTCTGCTCTTGAGGTAAAGTCTACAGCATCCTTCCACCCTGCCGTCACCGTCCTGGGTTTTGCAGCAGCCTCGCACCCCGTTCCTGCCCCTGTTCCATCCCTCATCTGTGCCGCCAGGCATAAAATGGTGTGACTCCTGCCTGCTGCCCTCTCTGCCCTGTGTGGAGGGACAGGCGGTGGAGTTTTGCACCACGCATATATTCTCAGCCTCCCTCCTCCTGGAAAACTCCTCTGTCTGGCAAAATCCTTTATTTAAACCTACCATTTAAATCTCACTCTTCATTTTACCTTGTCGCCCTATAAGCCAAGCAATCTCCTACCCACACCTCCCACCCAAACCAAAGTGCCGATTGCAACAGCGAGACGCACGACCCACGAGTTAATGCTGCGGTTTCCTATAAAGAGCTTCTTTTCCTCCCTGAGTCTGACTGCACAAAATAAAACAGCTTTTGTTCATGATGGAGATTCTCCTGGCAACAGAATGAAGGAAGCTGGAAAAAAAAAACGTCAAGGCTCAATGACAGCTCTATCTAAAACTAACCACCAGGATGATTCTGGTTTATCATTGTTAGGGATGAAAGCACCAAGTTAATGGGAAAGGGGAAATCGCTACCATTTATGATGATTTCATAGATGGACAAATAACCCTGCCTAGCAGAAGAGGCATACAAAAGGGCACAAGTATTAATGCATTGCTGTGAACCTTGAAATGGGGTTGAGTGAGAAGAGATGTGCTCCAACCTACACCCTCTGTCCCCACCAAACTGACAAATTCAACTGGATTATGGGATTTGCAGTGAATGTCGCAGTCAGTGGAGGACTTCGGTTTTTAGCACAATGTCCTCCTGGGCTGCCTTCCTATGTCCCTCAGAGGCTCAAAGAAGTCTTTTCTCCACCAGTTATGGCTGCTGACTTCCACATTTCTCCCCTATATATCTAAAGATCTTCTCTAGGGCAAAGGCACAGGAGCAAGAGCCATTTAACGGCGCTACAAAGCGACGCGCCCATCATTTATTTCCTTCCATCAAATCGCTGCCAGACCCCTCCCACCTTGCAGGCAGCACTGGGACAAAACAGGGGACAGTTTCCTCATTTAAACAGTATTAGTCATGGTAATTTGTCACCTTCAGTGACGGACAGCCTCATTCATGATGTTTGTCGAGTTCCTGTATTAATCAGTGTGGTTAATTGAATTAATGATTGCACCAGCTTGTGTTTGGAGCAGCCATTTCACATCATTAGCCCCACTTAATGTGATAATCTCCACCTTGATGCAAGCAGCAGGAAATCTTGGGTCTCCTCACCATACACTAGGAGTGGCTTAAGGACAGGCAGCCATCAGTCTCATTTCTAGTGCATACCCACACCTCAATCTGATTTCAACCCAAGGGCTGAATGCAGCCAATACCAATACAGGGCAAACCCAAAGAAAACACTGTTTTCTGCAAATTCATCCCAGGGACACTGGGTACAAGTGTCGCAGGATAAAAGGAGAGGATAAAAGTTTTAACATCTTTGGCTATCTGCTATCCCCTTTGCAGAAGGCCTAGAAATTAAAAGATATGGGGAAAAAATAACAATTCCCGGACCTTTAGAGGCACAGGAATATGGGAGTGAGAATTAGCTCTGCAACCCAGAAAAGCTGAGAGCCATCGATCATGCAGTAATGAAGGCTGGAGCAGGGTTTGTTGGAGCACGTGCCCCATCAGAAGCATCACAGCTGCAGGTGGAGGACGTGCGATGATGATTTATGGCAACGTTATCTTCCCAAAGCAAACACTGGGCTCCCAGGACGGGGCAGCACAACCAGCACAGCATTTTCCACCCTGTTCTTATGGTCAGTGGACAACATTATTTTCCTTGCTGCACATCCCTTCTTCTCCTCCTGCTTTTCCTACCTGCAATCCCTGACTCTTATTTACCAAAAAAAACCCAACCAGAGCCTGACAATTGACATTTTCTCCTGGACAGTTTTGCTCAGGCTGAAGCCTGAGTGACCACATTTCCACAGCCATCGTGTCAGATGGGAACATTTTGCCCCTTGAGCACAGCCACAGTGCAATGCTAAAGTTCACCTGCGTGCCTCTAATTCAAGGTATTTTCAGTGACTGCTCACCCAGCCTGAGATGCTGCTCACCTCCATAGCATCTCCTGGATGATCTCCTGGATGTAAGAGTGGTGCAGATAGTGACTCTAGTAATTCGTAATTAATTAGTAATTAATGTGAAGGCAGCTGCCCCATCAAGAGACACTCTCTCCCACAAATGCCTCCCAGCATCCTGTTCAAACCAGCGATGCAAAGTCCCTTCCCAATGGTGTCTGCCAGCTTTGTGCTGGCCCCTTGACTTTCCTTCAGAGCACTGGGCTAGTCGGGGCTGCATTTCTCCAGCTGATTTTCAAGGGAGGTTGGAAGCTTCTTCTCTCATCCCAAAGACTTGGAGCTGAAAAATCCCTCCAGGAGGAAACCTGCATCCACCCTAAGTGTGTTATAACCTGGGTCAGAGAGAACTTGAAGTCTACATCACCTGAAGATCTGAATTCTGCTCCAGATATCATGCCCTCTATCTACCTACTGTGTTAGTTTTAGGTTTCTGGCTGAAGCAATGAACCTCCTAAAGTTCCTCAGCAAAGCTGTCTCCAGAGCAGTCACCCTGATACCCACGTGCTCACATTGCGGCCAAAGGACCACAAAGCTTTCCTTTGCTAAAGTTCAATAAAATTAGGGAAGTTTTACATGGGATGTGAGGCTTCTTACTCTTCTCTTTTCCTTCAGGGTGTTGAGGGATATTTAACCACCAGGCAGCAGCAAGGTCTTGATTTTCCTTCTCCTCTCTGTGGGGTCTCATCCTGGAGGTGCTGAGCACAGCCAGGACCCAGAGGGCACCCCAGGACTCTGCAACACCAGGTACCTGTAGACTTGCCATCCTTTCTCTTTTTCTTAACTCTGGCTTCTCTGCATTTGAAGAAATGTCCCTGCTGGCACCCTCACCCAAATGGTCTCTCCCCAGGGGCTCTTGCCTCACAGCCCGTTTCCCTCATCTTCTTCACCCTGGCTTTTTTGCTACTGTAACAAGTCTCTCACCCCAGCTACCCTAAACTGACCCTGAGAAAACTGGGGACGTTTGTTGTGGGGGAAAAGGGAGCACAGAAGGAATGCTGTTGCTGACATGTGATGGACCAGCTTGGGGCTCCTCCATCAGCCCCCAGCACACTGGCTGCATTTTAAATCCGTAACCACGTGCAAACTCTCTCTTACTTGCACAAGGCATCCTCTGCTCACCTCCTCTGCCCCCAGAGGACACAGTCACAGTGGTATTTTGCAGTGGTCACCACTGCTGGGTGCGCGAGTGCCTGTCCTAGGGGTTATTACACCATGACAAAGGCAAAGAGCAACAGAAGTCACTTACGTTGTTATAAAATGATGCTAAATGTCAGACATGCGCCACGATGCCAGGTGCTGTTCTGCAGAGCCCTCCACACATTGCACCGTTTGTGGCTCTTTTAACAAAGGAGGTTTTGTAAGAAGCACTGCCTGGATGAGATTTAAGCCATCAGAGATAACCGCTTGGCTGTTCCTTGCTTGGACCTCAATACCTCCTCTTGCATGGTAAAACACACTTCCTTTCTGTACCGCCGGATTTGCTTTTCAATGCTTCATTATGTTTCAAGGTCACGGCGTATCGAGCAGTTTGCTCGACTGCCCTGGAAAGAAACGAAGTCACAAGAATTATTTTTTTTGGGGGCTTTAATAAATGCATGCGCCAAGCCTGAATTGCTTTCTTATAAGCATGTAAAGGAGAATGGAAAGCACTTGGATCTACATTTTTTTTTGCACTCCCTCTTTTATAAGTCCATTATTCACACTCCTTTTCTACGGCAAAGAAATGCCCAATTCTCTGCTTTTCCAGCTGGCAAGTGCCAGGCTCTCATTTAGTTCCCAATGCCATGCGATTAATTGCATGGATGTTAAGAAACTGTACCCTTCCTTGCAATAACGGCAGCAATCAGGCAACACCAGACCAAGACCTGAGCTTCCCCCTTAGCATCCATCAGAGGAATCTCCACCAGTGTGAATGAATGGCGTTATCCCCATTTAAAAAGTGGAAAAATTGGGGCTGGAGGTTGTTAAAGCAGATGGCAGCAGCACTGATTGGACTGGTTATGTCCTGGTGGGCATCAGGTGGAGTGACTTGGAGCTCATGTGGTCCATTTGTGCTATGGTCCATGCTGGGACCAGTGTCACAGGCAAGCAGCAGATAGGAGAAGCAGGGCTTTGGGGCAAAATGTTGGTTTCTTTGAAGTCAGTGGTGAAACTCCCACTGGCTTTGGCCACCAGCCTTAGTGCAAGGACTGTGCAGACCTGCTGACGGTCAGGCCCGTAGCTGGAGCCTGTCTGGTGGCGTTCTGTTGCCAGCTTGTTTGCAATATTAATTAGGGCCATGAGTCCGCAGCGTTTTCCAGCTCTGTGGTTCCAATTCGTCATGAGGGAAGGAGCAGGGATGCAAAGCAAATTCCCCTGTGCAACACTTCTGACACAGGTCCCACATTATTTTAGCCTCTGACAACTCTCGGACCCATCTTGGGTGATGCTGGGGCTCCCATTGCTCAAAAAAGCAGCTTTCTGTGGGGCACTGTTTCACAGAGTGCGGAAACCTTCCCTGTGGACATGGCATTTCTGTCGAGTCTCAGTCTGAAAAGCAAGACAGCTGGAATAACTGGTTTTCCACTAGCAAATTTTTGGCAGATCTCCTGACACGAAGCTAAGGGTGAGCACTTCTGGGGTGCTGGCATCTGACAGGGGCTGCACGCCTGCTGGCCCAGGGACCACATCCCCCAAATATCCCTGTAAACATATTTGCAGTCTTCCAAAGGTGAAGTTTAAGCAATTCCTCCCCTTTTACAAATCTCACTTTCCAGGCTCTCACAACTCATGGCTACTTGACCACTATGAGCTTTCACACCCTCTCTCTCTCTCCTGATGCTTGCAGAAGATGAGGTCCAAGCCACCCGCTGGCTGACAGGCTGCTCTCCTCCCTGAGGGGCCTTCAGGGCTAATTGCAAAGAAATCTGACACAAGCATGGCAATTCCAAGGATAAATATGTCCTGGTAAAACTTGATATTGAATAATATCTGCATTGAGAAGAAAGAGCCTGTAAATGTCTCAGCGAGGAAAAAAATTGCATGAGGTGCTCAGACCTTATCAAACATCAGAAAGCCCACATCGAGAGAGATGTGAAAGTCCCTAATGTGAGAAAAGCAACCATTAGACCATGGAGTCAGTCTCAGCTGCTGAAAAAACCAGGCTTTGGTAGCTCTTCTGTGCTCATCCAACTAGCAAGTGTGCAACGCTCACCTTTCCCTGAGATGATGGAAATGTTTTGTGCCATCCCTGGCACTTCCCCTTTTAATAAAAATACATCCTTAGTGCCTGCAGTAAGAAATACCTGGGGCTGCCAGTTCCCTGATGGGGCCTTAGCATCAGAAATAAATTATCTGCTGTGATAAACATCCCAAATTCATTGCTGGATGAATTTTTAGAGACTTTTGAGAAATAAAACGAGCAAGTAAACAAGACAGGATTTTCCTCTGTGCATGTGGGAACGTCTCCAATGCAGCGGAAAGCACGATCAATAATTGAGTGAGAAGGCAAGCCGCTCTGAGCTTTCACAAAGCACAGCTTGAGCATCCAATATTTATTTTCAGGCCTTAAATAATGTATCTGAAAATGCTTCTAACTGGATATTTTAAGGCAAACAAATTTATGTTGTGAAAAGTTAATTGGCAAGAACATCTCTGAAGGAAAATCAACAGCAGCCACAAAAAATACTCAGCTCCTAAATGCATTGGCCCTGTTCCTCCTTGTAAGTCAAGGGGCAATTCTGTAATTTCTAATTAAGGAATCATTTGCTATCAATTAGCCCATATAAGTAGATTTCACTCGCTTCCCAAGCTAAATCACTTTTAAGCCCCAGCATTTCCTCCTTACTGCTGCAATGTCAGCTGCTAGTGAGTTGGTGTGGGGTTGGAAATCAGGGGATGGGGTGCCCAGTCCTGGTTCTGCCACAAATTTCCCATCAGAGCTTGGTGGGACAGGTTCATCTCCATGGGTTAATTCACTCATCAGACATGTAGCAGCTACTATAGGCAAATAGGGAAAAAAATCACCCTACTTCCAGAGAGGTGGGATGGGATGGAGGTGATGGGGTCTTGCGTGGCATGAAGATGAACCATATGCCCACAGCAGTGGACACAGGGAGCCCTCAGAGGGGTCTTGGGGCTCTGACAAGTGGAGGTACCACCATTAGGGACATCATGAGCAGGAGGTGAAGGGAATGAAGCTGCTTTGCTGCCAGCTCCCACATGAGCATATCCCACCACTGCACCCCGGAACAGCCGTTGGCATGGGCATACAGGCAAGAGCTCTGTGGGAAGGACCTTGGCCATGGCTGGCACGTTCCCACAGCTGTTTGCTTGCACGTGTGCAGCAGATAAAGGATCTGCTGTTAAATCCACCTTGGCTTTAATGCTGGTACATTCTCTCCCTGCCTCATCCCTCAACCCCCTGCCACATCCGGGGCATGAGAAAACACATTGCTGTGCCAGCAGTCAGCCCCGGGGACCTAAAGATCACATCTTTGATCCTGGAAGATACATAAGTCCTGCATCACGTGGCTGCCCTGCATAGGACTGCCCCGTCCCCAGCCCACACCACAAACCTAGAGGGGGGACCAGGGCTGGCTGTGCTGTCTGCCACCCTCCAGGTACCCCAGCACCCAGCAGCGGCCAAGGGACAGGCTGCTTGGGGG
>NW_010185004.1:13303-27136 GCF_000695765.1 Mesitornis unicolor | reverse complement strand
CTCTGTGATTCTGTGTGATTCTGTGATTATTATTTACTCCTGTATCTAGAAAATTTGCAGCAGTGTCCTTCATATCCACTGTTATGTCATGACAAAGTTCAAGGAATAGAGGATGCATTACTGTCTTGCAAAACTTTCATGAGAGTGAGCCACCAAACACAAATCTTTTATCTGTTTTGTTTGGGTTTGGTTTTTTTTAACAGAGACATGCTGGATGGAAAATAATGAAAAGAAATCTCAATCATCCAATAAATAGTTTATAACACATCAACTATGTCACCTTGACAAGAACTGAGTAGATCGGCACTCTATTCCTGATTCTACCAACAACCCAACCATCCTGGTCAATACACTGTTTCTCTTCTTGTATCTCATTTATGCATATTATACAAATCTTTTGGAATATTTTTTCTACAAATATATATAATGACAGTTTAGTTGAGCTTTGATTTCAGCCAGGCACTCATGCAATGCCAATATATAATTAGTTATTAACATATATAGAAATTGCTGTGAAACTATATAGGCAGTGGATACCAAAAAATGCACAGCTTTGACTATGCCTCAAATCATAACCAACAGGAAAATGTCAACACTGCTAATCTGCATGACATGCAGAAATAAAGAGTTATTGATTACTGTTAGCAAGGGCCTACAGGGCTGTATCTTCTGGATTAAATACTGATAATTCTATATACAGGAAAACACATTTATTACTATTTTTCAGAAGATGATTGTGGATCAATACTTACTTTACAGATTTTTGTTATGAAAATCTAGGTTTACTGTCACAGTCATCAAGGTTAGATCAGTCATAACTGTGAATGTACTTTCTAATAGCCATCAGTATATCTGATATTTAATGTATTTTATCCATAACTTGCTGCTTTTGGAATTTATTTTTTTTTAAAGAAGGAAAAAAAGTTAAAAAAATATAAATAAAAGGGCCTAATTGACAGCAGCTCTTGGTTGTGTGGGAAAGATAAAACAGCTGCTTATGGGCCTGATAGACTCTGAGTAAACCTTCCACTGAAACTGGGAGCTTGCACAAACTTGTACAAGACAAGGAATACCCCGTTAAAGCTTAAACCCTGGTGCCAGTAGCAATCACAAGGAATTGTCTGAACAAAACTTAGCCTGTAACACAGAACAATAGGCAAATTGTTGATGGCCTTATTTTTGTTTGTACACTCCTGTGTTTTCTTAATTCCAAAGTGGATCACAAACCCATCATTCTGTAGTTTCTGTGGCTAAGAACAGATTACAGTGCCCATTGCATAACTTACCTTTGAGGATTCCTCGTTTAGTCTGGCCTCTTGGCTTCAAGGCATAAAGACCCATGTTTGCTGTTCTTTGAATAACAATTTTGCCTGTTTTAAGTGGAGTCATTAGAAATTAGATCATCATTCTCTAGCTGCAGCCTCAGGGCAGATACTGCTTTTTGGCCATCCATAAGCTCTCTCACTCTCAAGCAGCCAAATAAGGTCAGAACTGACAAAATAAGAAGTACTAGTTAGCTTCCTGCTACAGGCACTGGCTCAGGAAGACTGTACCAACTGGGGGCATAAGCAGAGGATCCTAACTCATAGGATTTGCAGGACAACATGGAAAAAATTCTGTTTAGAGATTAATATGAAGAAAATTATACTAAAAAAGACATCACAAAGATACTAATCACAAAGATCACAATGACATATTCTATGTATTTGTAAAAAATAGTTTCATGGCTTTTTCCAAAGTTATTTATTTTCAGTGCTCATTTTTGTAGTCTTTACATCCAGGCTGAGGAAGAAACTGCATATACATTCCTAGAGCTGAGTCAGTGAGAAAAATTCATAAGAGTTTTTGTGGACCTGCAAGGCTGAAGGAAGCAAGGCTTTCCTTCTGAGTACTTCCTCATTCAATTCACAGCATGTTATTAATTCTAACTGGTGTAAAATCAAACAAACCACAGGTGCTTTTTGAACAATTCCTCATATCTCATTTCTTCAATTCCTTCATGTACCTTTTTTTTCTATTTCTGTGACTAAATTATAGTGTCTGTGAATAAATTTTAGTAAGGACAGGGGCTAGGGCACCTCATCCATTCTAGGCCACTTTGATTTTTCAGAATTATTATTACTATACCTAATACAACTGACTGTCATTTGTTAACACATCAGAAGGTTTCCAGCTGAATAAATGCTCCTTATAGCCATTGGATCCTAAAGATATTAGTCGCTCTCCATTCATGTTTTGAGGATAAAATAGGTCTTTTGACCATCTAGAAGTTACATGGGTTTTGTTGTATCCTCAAGGCACAGAAAAATAATTGGCATTTTCTGTGTGGGTAACATCAGCTGTTATGTTTCTTATAGCTAACATGATTGTTATTCTACTTACTGCCCTTAGCATTGCTTCTAGTGGTACTGTTATTTGGCTGTAATTGTAACATAAATAATCCAAAAAGTGTGTGCGAAGGAAGGAAAACAAGGAACAGAATTTTGCTCTGGACTGTACAGAATTTGGAGTCAGACCTTGTAAAAAATTTTTGGTTTAGTGTTCGTAAGACAGAATCTCCTCATAGCATTCCTCTGCAAAGCACTGACCCTGAGATTTCATAAAACATGTCTCCCAGTATGTGCCATTCTGATGGCACAGACTAGGAAAAGAGGTTTCCTTGCTCATTTAAACAGCTGAGGAAATGTTCACAGCTCCCTGAGAAAACAACTAAGTGACGTTTCTGCTTGAAAGTTTGCTGCTGTGCTGTGTACCTAAAACTCTGAAAACACAGCCAGAATGACCGTGATTAAACCAAATGCAGAGAGGGAAGCAAGAAGTAGCTGGAGTTACTGAGAACTTTCTGCTGGGTAATGAAGACATCCATCATCTGAGATACTCCAACCTTCAGCAGCTGAAGACTGCACCGGAGGCCAGCATGGAGAAAAGTGGCATGTTGCACAGAGCACACTTCTTCAGATTTCACCTCAGCCCTGCTGCAGGACTGTCCATGTGTTGAGATCTGTCATGCAGGCTTAACAGGTGCTCTCAGTCTAAAGGAGGATAGCGCACTTGTGAATAGAGGAGTTTAAGCTAGGAGACCAATGTTTTTACAGTTCATGGGCTATTTCCACTTCCTCTGTGTAGGCTGAAGTTCTGTCTAACAGTAAGTGTTTCAGATCCCTTGTAAGATGGTATGAATCTTCTTTTTTTTTTTTCAAGGTTTTGTTTTGCTCCAGAAAAGCATGCTGTATAACTGTATAGGATATGCAGAAGATAAAATAAACCTAAAAATAGAAAATATATGTTGTTGCTCAATAGCATTTTTATCAAAGATGCATTTACCCCCTCTTAAAAGTGAACATCAAAACATACTTGGCAGAAGTAAAAACCTCTAGGGTGAGCTTTGAGTGTACTATCCTCATTAGCACCTCATTAGCATGGTAAAAATCACACCTCTAGAAAAGAAGAAGCCCCATACTAACTTAAGCCCAGAACTCAATGGCCATGCATAATAAAATAAAAAAGCACTACCACTTTAAATGGAAGTGAAGAGTTAGCCAATTGTGTAGGTGAATGATGTCTGTATTCATAGAGATGAGGTAATTCTGTAATTTTTAATGTATAAAAGAACTTCTGTATTTCAGGGAAGGTGTTCTAGCTTTGTGGAGTTACCACCTAGCACCCATCTCTGTGCAGAAATGCAACAAATGAAATACCTTGACTCTGTGTTTTTTGGCTCACTGCACACTGGGTAAAAGAACTCTGATTTTTGAGAGAGCACTGGTAGTCTGTGTCAGTGATTTACAACAGCAACAACTTCCTCTGCAGCTGATCAAGCCATATTAGGTGGCTAGGAAGAATGAAAATATTAATTCAAGGAGGTAATATTTCTGAATTCTTCAGATTGGAACTAACTAAAATTATAAAGTAAGAGAAGGAAACTGGTAGTAAGAGCAACACGAGGCAGCCAGCATGAAGTCAGACTTTGTCACTTCACTAAGTAGGTCAATAAAAACTTTCTGATACACCCAAAAGAAAAAAAATACTCTCTGAAAGTTGGAAGAGTAACAAAGGGAAAATAATTACAATACAGCAGGAAAGAAATCTTCAGTGTTTGCACCCAAAATAGCATTTTTAAAATATTTATCATCTGCAAACCTCTTTGTTACAAGACAGAATGCTATCTCTGCTACACAACTGGAGGAACAGGCTAAGAAAGGTTAATCAACTCACCCAAGGTTGAGAAGATGCAGAAATAGACCTTATGGCATCTGATTCTGTATCAGCTCACCCATACATTTGATCCTATATGACCTTAGCTGTAAAACTAACTGAGACCATTGACCTAGAAAACATACTGAAGGTCTTGAGGAATGTTTCAAAACAGGCTTCATTCTGCTCTTATGTAGCTTGAAAATGCCATGGCAAGAACCTTAAGCACTTTGGTGCCAAGAAGAAGCTAGACTTGTAACAATGATGACAAAAATTTAGATATTCAGTGTGCAGCTTAGCTGAAAAAATAGTTTAAGTACATGTTTGTTAAATTACCACATTTGCTTTGCCAAGCTGCATGCTCAGATCGGTTCATTCTTTAACTTTGCCCTGCCAGCTAGTCTGGAGAAGCACAGAGTCCTGTTCCCATGGAGAGTGACTACCTTTACAGTGCAATTGTGGGGATGTTACTGGGGTACCACTGCTAAGAAGTTGAACAAAGTACCTCACAGGTTAAAAAATAACCCTAGTTTTCAACACTACAAAAGCACACAGCACTAAATTAGTCAATTCTAAAAAATCAAACCCAGAATATCTGGCACCCTGAAGAGCAGCTCAACAGAAGCTCTCACACAATCAAGCATCTTGTCACTGGTGGCCTCAACCCTGACTTAAACCTCTGCACAGTACCAGACCATAAGTGAAAAGGGTTACAATCCTCAGTGAGAGGATATGAGTTAACTACAGGAAACTTTGTAAAAAGATGGGGCACATGAGAACAAGAGCTGGAATTAACTCAAATCTCTGGCATACTGATCTTTTGGGGTGGCAGGGGATCAACAGTAAGGGTTCCTGGTATCAGGAATCTGTATGTTGATGACTGAATAAAATGAAGATTGGAGTAGGTTAACTGCATCAGAAAAACCCCAAGTGCTAGAAAAATAACAAGACCATACCCTTTGGGGAGCTGTCAACTAAAAGTCCCTGGTGATGATGTTTGGTTGACTTTTTTTTATTGCTCAAAGGGCCTGACAAACTCCTGATGAATATTAGAAAAGCAACCCAAGCAATGAAATAGCCAATACAGCCTCTGTGAACTGTAACCATAACTGCTATTGCACAGCTAAACGGTGACAATAAATCACGGCATCAGTGTAGTCACTGATTAACTTAGTACCTAATTTGCAGCCATGTTTCAAATCTAAGCCTAAGAGTTACATTAATGGATAGTTTGAGGTTACCATATAAAGCAAAATACATGTAAGTTCTTTAGCTTACAAAACTTGAAGAATTAGATATTTTGCTTTTGGTTTAATAATGCCATATGCTGTCAATCTGAATACAGAAATTTCTGAATGTATTTCTCAAATCTCCAAGAGCTAAAGTGACATGCTTGGGCCTTTTTTCACATACCTTTTTTGCATGGTTCCTATAGGACTGCCCTCTCTGACACTATAAAACACCTACATGGTGTGTTCATACTTAATTCACTTTTCCAGAACTGTAAAGGGTGAAGAACTTAAGAGACTGGAGAATATTTGCAAATCTAATTTTTAAACTCAATTAAATGAATCAGTTAATTGACCTGTATAACTAATGAACAGCTAAATACTAATTTGCTTGTGTAAGCAAACAAATTGAACAGGCAATACAACAAAAATGAGGAGAAATTAAAACCTATGACTACACATTAAACACTTTCTATCCCAAAAAAAACAAGGATGGAAATCTTACAGTACTTTCCACAGTTTGGCTGGACCTAATATTTAATTAGTTAGTTTATATTTAAGCAATACTTACTCTTACAGACTGATCTATCAGTATATCTGAAAGTACTAAGAATGCCATTTCGCATAGCCACACAAAGTTCAAACAGGATTTTTAGGAGGAAAATATCAAGATACATTAGAAAGTAAATGACTTACAAAATAATTGAGAATGGCATGAAAAGAAAATAAATTACAAGGCTACCCCTATGTCAATTTGCTGATCTGTGATGTAACTAATCCTTGGTTCTGTCATTTACACACAGAAATTAATACTTGTTATCTGCCTATAAGCAGATGTGACCTTCAGGTCATTTTCTGCTCAGATGAGACAAACCACTTATTTGAAATAAAAGATTTTCACCACTCACTTATCATAGAAGAGTGGGGGGTAAAGATTCATTATAAGAGTGAAGGAACGCCAAACCTGGGTGCAGTGGCATGCAGGAGGTGCTCATCCCTGCCTGTGCCCTCTGCTCTGGACAGCATGGGTGGGAGTCATTATCCCTCCAGCTCTCCAGATACCCTGCATGGGATAAAGACCATGTCATATCCTGCACCCATGTTCTAAAAGCCTGATTGAGAATACTGGGACTTGAAGGGAAAGGGGCGCATATGGGGCGTGAGTGAGGGAGATGAGATTTCTTTTTTTACTTTAGACTAGGAACATTTTCAGTGTTTTACAGGCTCCCCTGGGAAGTCAGAACTGTCAGACTGAGAAACACGCAACTGCAGGATGACTACATTTCATCTCCTGTATTTGTTCTCAGTTGTACACTATTTGTACACAGATAATGAAACTTTCAGAGGCAACTTCAGGAAGGAGCCCAGGACTCTAAAGTGTCTGCTGCTCTGACCTCCTGGTTTTCTCACAGAGATCAAAGCCAAAAGCATCTGTGAAGACTTTGGCAACCACAGAGGAATACCTCTAAAAGGACAATCCCTGCAAAACATATACCTTCTCAGAAACCTTATATATGCTTAACTTCACTTGCTTGACAAACAGCTCAGATATCCCTCAAGAGTACACAGAAATGTTAGTTATACAAGCACCTGGACAGATTCTTCCGTGAATGGAGGTGGAGTGAAGGAGAAAAAGATTGAATTGCTTGTCTGTTAAGAAGAAAGGATGGCTACAAGGGGAAAAGCAGGCTGGATAGTGACATCTTTACCTTTCCAAGAGAGGAACAAAAGCAGAACAAGCCCTCTGGCCTCTCAGCTTCTGACTGTTTCCTAAGGCACAGGGATTATAAGGAAAGGAGCACGAGCAAAATGGGATGGAGAACAAGTAAGAAAGAAAAGGAATTGTATCTGTTCACAATTCTGCAAAACTACAATTTCATTTTAAAACAAATGCTTTTGAAATGCAAAAGGAGAAATCAGGAACAAGAAGGCACTCGAATTAAGTTGCCAAAGCAGCATGAGATACATTAAAAAAACTGCACAAGTGCTAAAATGCTGCAGTAAAAGTCTGTCAAACTGCCATGATGGAACGTAACTGGACTTTTGTCTCCTGATCACAAATACGTGAGCTATCACGATCCTGCCTGTCATCTGGCAAGGTCAAGAGCCTCTGTGTTTAGTCATTTCTTTTCCACCACTTCTACCATTCTGGCTTCTAACAGGAGTTATTTAAATTGGTATGGTATTTACTCAAGCACAAACCATAATCACAGAAATATTTTCATCTTGATATGCTCATCCATGTGGTCCAGAAACACTATGCGTTGGAAGTGAAGTTGTGTATAAAAGTTAACATTTACTAAAGTTCTCTGAGCTACATATGGACTATTAATACTTTATGTGCCTCTATGAAAATACAAACAAGACATTTAAAAAACAGTCTCTGTTCAAGAAGGAATAAAAAGATTGTAATGCTGCCAGTGAATAAGCTGTGATAAAATATAACAAAAATGTTTTCTAAGACAAAGTGTCCCAGCTCATTGCGAGTTTTGCATCAAAGAGCTTTACATGACAATACAATGCTAAATCAGACAGCTTAGTATTATTATGATACAAGCAAATCAGCTGCTAGACAGCACCAGATAGCTCAGAGAACTGAGTAACAACGGCAATGGTTCATTTATGTTCTAGAGGACCTCAAAACACTATCAACCTAGGGTCATTTTACTCATTACAGGAGTGAAAGCACCTTTAATGAAACTACACATACCCTTCACAATTAGCAATGAAGAAGACAGAAGCATCAACAATTTCTCTCTGTAAATATTGGCATGGTTAGTTCTGAATAGCTTTGGTTGCTTGCAAATACAAAATACATGCCATGAGCATGTGAGCACACACAAACACCTTTCAGAGCCATCCCTGCTGCCCCATTATCACAAAATCCTTCTTTCAGTATGAAAAATAAAGATAATTGTCCATGGTATGTCAGAGTCTCACCTTCTCTGCACCTCAGACCACCCTATCCACTTGATGGTAAAACACAGGAAGTTCTTCTCTATGACACAGCCTCCTCTCAGTCTCACCTGGTGTCCTCCCATCTCTATCACCTGGTCACTACCCAGTACTGACTGGGCAGCCAGGAGGCCACACTCTGGTGAGATGGCTTCTCAAGGCCAGGAGCTGGCTTGCATGGCATCTTCTGGATGAAAGCAGACAGAGACGGAGGAAGGGAGGCACAGGCTTGGCAAGGCCTTTGCATGGAGAATCTCTCTATATCCCTTTCACAATGACCACCATATGCCAGGAACAGGGCCAGCTGAATCCTTGCCTAATCCAATTTGCTGCTGAAGTAAAAGTCACCCATCCTTGTCCAGGAACATCTCCAAAATGCTCACATAGCAGTCAAGAGAGACTGCGACAACAAATACGTCTGTAGTAGGGAGCAAAAGGTTCCCTTTATCCTGAAATTATTTTGGATAATATTCTTTCCTGAATCAGGACGAGCTGAGTGCGCATGGTGATGGCTCCTTGTATCCAACATAGGCCTATATCTGAAGTAAGACCACCCCATTTCAAAAGCCAGATCTCACATAACTTCAACTCCGTGCAAATGAAAGCTGAGGACAGACTCATGATGTTAAAAGCACCACTGTGCCCATTGCGGTTTATGTGTGTCACTCAGGAAAATCGGCTGCCTGGACAGATGACCCTCAGACTATTGCTTTCGAAGCCAAGCTGTGGATTACATACTAAGACAGAAGACAGTCTTTTCTGCCTGTTGTGACTTCTACATGATGACAGGACTCTAAGGTATCCTCCTCTTTGCTCACAACCCCTGCAAATAGGAAAATAAACCTTATTTTTGTCCTATAAACCAACAGTAGATTTTTTTCCTGGCAGAGGTAAGGTGTGTGTCACTTTTACGTGTGTTTTGCCTCTTGATGAGGTGCTCTGAGGAGCAATGTGAATTACCAATGAATCACCAATTGTCATCCCTGAAGGGCTTTATCCTTACACTTCCAGTGCAGTGACCCAGACCATCTTCCTGGGGGCTGCTGAGTTCAGCTGTCCCCCCAGACAAGCACTTCTTCGGTAGGCTCCCAGATCTCGACGCTCTGCTACTAGGTGCTGGTAGATTTGTGGCTCAAGTCAGCCTGCCTCACACAGATGGGACAAAAGCAGTTTGGGACAGAACAAGTATTAGACATACTTCTCTAAGGCCTGAGGGGATAGATATTATCTATTTGTCTGTTACTGTGCAGTAACTGTGCCATAGGGTGCATCGTGAGTCACCTTCAGGGTATGGATATAAACAAAGTGGTTTTCTTCTGACACGGACCTTTGGGAGCAACCTAACAGACCAGCATGAATGCAGATGTTAATGCTGCAAATTTCAAAGCTTTCAGCATCCCTGAAACATTGCAGCCTGTTAAGAACTCCAACACCCAACAAATCTTGTAGTTCCTTTATTTTCACGTAATTTCATGTGTTTAAGTAGATGGCTTTTACTGGAAGCTGATAACATTGAATAGATGAGAAACATTATGTAAAAGCCCATCAAAGTCCAGAAGGGGTATAGTAAAGAGGGAGTAAACATTTACTGGAGTAAACATGTACTCGTGTAAACATGTAGTAGAAGAACGATTACCTATTACCATTGTTCTGTCTCTTCTGCAGTTTCTATTACCCAGAGTAGTCACACAAAGTATGAATAGCTTTAGCTTTATTATACTGGGACGTTCATGTCTCCGGGGATCTTCAGTCTGACCCTGTCCTCCCTTCTCCAGTGACATCCACAGAAATTATTTGGGGATCTTTTCTGCTACCTCATGAGAAGGAAACCAGAAATCTAAAGCCGGGAAGCATTTCAGAAGTGTTTATATTTCTGGACTGGCAGCTTTCCAGGCGTGGCTGGGAGCACACTTGCTGGAGGAGGAGAAAAGAAAAAGTAAAATGGGAAGAAAGAAAACAAGTGTACTATACAACACATATACTCTCATCCTACAGTGCTGCCTGCAGTACATCTGCTTGCTTATCAGCAGCGAGTTTGCAAAGCAAGGAAAGCACACATTAAGGAAATCTTTTCCAAATAATTTGGAACTGATTTCAAGTTTCAGCCCTCACAGGCCAGGAAACTGATAGATACTGGTATTACAAAGTCAAAGGCACACAGAATCATTTGCAATTTGGAGACACTTGCAATCCACAGAATTGTAACAGTATAGACAGAGTTCTTCAAAGAAAAAATTACGTTTATTTAATTATCAGTCTCCAAATATCATAGGCTTTAATAGGACTTTAGCAGTATATCTGCAGTAATACATTTACTGCCGATGATTTTCCTGAAGAGAAAGTAACATAGTCCACTTGAAGCAGGCAGAAATGCAGGAGTACTTTGTCAGGTGTAGGACTTGTTCTATTCCTTGGCTCCATGAGCACAAGTACAGTCCTGAGCATACCACTGAGCTCCTTTGCCCTGAGCTCTTCTTCCAGGACTTCTGACATTTATATACGACGTACAGAATTGCTATAGTCTTCTTAGCATCTGACACACACCATTAAATCTCCTGATGGGAGGCAAAGTGCTAGAACAAAAATATTAGAAATGTTTACACATTGCATATCAGAAAACATTGATGCTACACAATGTAATATTCTAGCAGTTCATTTAAAACTATTCTATCATGAACCCAGGAAGATTTTCTGGTTCTGGGGGCTAGTTCATGAGGTTTCACCCTTCAAAGATATCATTTGGATTTGTGTTTCTAATAAACTTGAAAATATACTGAATTTTGCTTCATTTGAGCCTAACACCTCAGCTGGAAAATCCAGTGTGAATCTAATGTGCTCTGGAGTTCTTCAGCTTTAAGGCACCACAAAGGCTGAGTGAAAGAAGACTGCAACATATTATGACAAAACACAAAAAGGACACTGAAGTGCTGGAGTGTGTGCAGAGGGCCACAAAAATGACCCGAGGGCTGGAGCACCTCTTCTATGAAGACAGACAGAAAGAGTTGGGGTTGTTCAGCCTGGAGAAGAAAAGGCTCCAAGGGGAGCCAGTACCTGAAAGGTGCCTATAAGAAAGCTAGGGAAGAGCTGTTCACTAGAGCAGGTACCGATAGGATGAGAGGCAATGGTTTTAAACTAGAAAAGGGCAGATTTAGGTTGGCTATTAGGAAAAAGTTTTTCAATATGAGGGTGGTAGATCACTGGAACAGGTTGCCCAGAGAGGTGGTGGAGGCCCCATCCCTGGAGATATTTAAGGTCAGGCTTGATGGGGCTCTGAACAACCTGATCTGGTAACATTGTCCCTGCTTACTGCAGGGGGTTTGGACTGGATGATCTTCAAAGGTCCCTTCCAACCCAACACTTTCTATGATTCTATGATTCTATGACTTATGGCAATAGCATGAGACAGGCAGACATTAAAAAAACCAGAGTTTCTACACTCTCATGACATCAAATTACAGATTTCTCCTCAATAAGTAGAAGAACAGTTCTAGCTAGAAGCCTCCAAAAACATGAGAGTGATGCAAGTCATGTCTGCACCACATTGTGGAGTAAAGCATAGATGAGTGAGTGAAAAACGCATTGGCTTCAGAAGCCAATGCAGGATAGCTGCTGTAGCATAGTTTTTTTCCTCAAGCTGCAAGACCCATTAGCTTGGGCATGGTGCCATGCTAACACAGCTGAATAGGAACAAGGTTTTATATCCAAGACATGATAGGCTGTCAGGAACAAAGCAACTAGTGCTGTGTTGCACTTTGTGATCTTAACATGCTCTTGGGATCTCTTTACCTTTATAGCCAACAAAGGAGTGTGCTACTGCAAGAGAAAAGCAGGCTTCACATAGTGCATCGGATGTTTTTGTTATGAAATGTGCTGGAATGGATGGAGCAGCATCTGACAAAGGTGAAAATGTTCATTACCTCAGAGAAAAGATGTCCTTATGTTCCAGCTCTATCCAAGATTTTCTTTTCCTATGGATTCAGTAAAAAGACTCTGTTGAAAAAGAAAGACAAAGGGATTATTGTGGCAGATAAGGCACTTTTTAAATTCAAATGAACAGGAGGGGCCTTCAGGTACCTGCTGAGCCACACTTGGAAAGTCTTCATCTGAGATCAAAAATAAAAGCCAGTACTCAGCCAGGCTTCTTTTACAAGCAGCACTGTGATCCACTCAGCATGCTTATTCTAAAAAAAACCCAAATCCAACAGCAATGAGGAGCCCAGCTCCCAAATAGAAATGGAAGCAGTATCAAGCAGAGGGAGTCCTAATAGGAGTGCATGAATCTGAGAGCTTTGTTTAGATATGCTTTAGCAAATGGATGCTTTCTCAGGAGGTCTAGGAAGGAATATTCTCTTCTGCCTTCTATAGTGCATCTGCGGTAAATAGGCATCACTTTTCTCTACAGTTCTGTAGTCTGCTGTCTTTAAAGTCTTAAGTGCAGTTTAGCTTCAGAAAAATTCATGCTAATGTAGCATATATATATGTGTGTGTGTGTATATATATGTACATGCATACATACATATACTTAGAAACTTACGTATGTATGTACATATATATATTTTAAAACTTAATATATGAATGGAGTCCTGGCCACAGAAAACTTCAGATGTCCTGTAGGCATGCATGTGGGTTGTAACTCTTCATACGAGCATAGTGTTACTCAGCTGGTGAAATTTTAAATTTTCAAGTCTGTGGATCTGTATATAAAAAATATATGCAAGTTTTAACAATATTCCAATATCCTCTCTTTTTTTGGTTTATAAATGTGATTTGGAGGTAAAATCCTTGCATAGACAATGGTAATGGATTATCTTTCATGTGCGACTCTCCTTATGTTCTAGATTCAGATTTTCAAAGCTCTAAGAAACTTTACTCAGTTGTCATTTTTTTTTTAAATCTAACATGAAAGAAATATTTCTCATTTCTTGCATAACAGGAGAAAATTTTTAAAAAACCTGTCATTTATGGGTGCAAAGAAGATGCATGATGCAGTCCTGAAGAAGGAATGGACCTTTAATATGCAAATAATTTGGTATCTGTTATGACATTGCTCTACAGAGCTAGAACTACAAATAGTGAAAATATTATTATGTTTTATCAGAAATCAGAAATACAATATGGAACAATCTGCAGGCTTTTTAGAGGACATTCAGAAACCTCTTCTTCAAAGGATCTCTGTGGGAGCCAAAGTATCTGTTTTATAGTTACATAAATGGAAAATGCTCCCACTATCATTTCACATTAGTGTAAAACTGCCGTAAGGAATCCACGACTTATCCTATGGGATGTTGTATTGGGTTTTCTGTGAGGGGTTTTTGGGTGTGTCTTTGGTAATGGGGGAAGGGCTATGGAGACAGCTCTTTTAAGAAGCTACCTGAAAAGCTCCCCCTCTGCCTTTGTCAGATCCGCCTTTGTCAGACCCACCTCTTACCAGGGCCAAGCCAATCAGCGCCCCTGT
>NW_010185004.1:8166-12905 GCF_000695765.1 Mesitornis unicolor | reverse complement strand
GGCTGAAGCAGTTTTGTGTGTGAGGGAAACTGCAGCTGGAGGCAGACCTATATTGGACTTTTGAGTACTTTTTCCCTTATGGAAAGGGGACCACGTGGAAGCAGAGAGATAGACACTGGGCTGAGTTCTCTTTTCCTACTTCTGAGAAGCACACAGCGGGAAGACCAACTGCAAACCCCCCACTCCCATCCCCCTGCGCCTCAAGGCAAAGGGGGAGGGGGAAGGTGAATGAACTTGGAACAAAAGCTGAGCCCGGGAAGAAGTGAGGGGTGGGTTGAAGGTGTTTTGATTTTAAGATCTGGTTGTATCTCCCATTGTTCTACTCTGATGTTGGTAACAAATTAAAATTGTTTTGTTTTTTATTCCTCATGATGAGTCTGTCTTTTGCCTGTGACCTGTTTAAGTGGTGAGAAGCCCTCTCAGTCCTTATTTTGACTAGGCCATTTTTGGGGCATCGTGGTGCTCAGTTATGCACTAGGCCTAAACCACGACAGATGTGCACTGTATATAGAAAAGTATCAAATAGTCTGTAGATTTCAGTCATTAAACAGAAAGCCATGATACAGTTTGTTTCAGTGTTCATTTATATGACACACCCAAGAGCTGAAAGACAGAAATTTGAACCAGATTTGGGTTTGGATCTCACCTTTCACAGAGCTGACGCTCATCTCTGGTCAGAACAGAGTGGGTGTTTTCAGTACCTCCATAGTTACTTCCATTGCTGCAGTGGTAGATCCTCAGCTCACTGTCGAAAGGCCAGTAGCCTCCAGTGCAAGACCAGCTGATTCCAAGTACAAAGAGTGTCAACCCTTCAGTGCCTCAGCCAGTCAACACGGCTGCTACATATGCCTACAAACAACATGGACTAAGATATCATAGGGAATTTATGTGTCAATGATTTCTTTCCATGCATCTGTATATCTGATAGGAGTCTAAATAAAATAACACTATTCATAACTTTACATTACTGGGCAGTCTGGTGGACACCAGGTTGAACATAGGCCAGCACTGTGCCCTTATGGCAAAGAAGTCTAATGGTATCCTGGGCTGCTTGAGGAGGACAGTTGCCATCAGGGAGGTGATCCTACCCCTCTTCAGCGCTGGTGAGGCCACACTTGGACTACTGTGCCCAGTTCTGGGCTCTTCAGTACAAGAGAGAGATGGAGCTACTGGAAAGATTCCAGCAAATGGTCACTAAGGTGATGAAGGGACTGGAGCACCTCTCTTACGAGGAAAGGCTGAGAGAGTTGCAACTGTTCAGGCTGGAGAAGAAAAGGATCAGGGGAATCTCATCATATTGTACACAGACATGAAGCGTGGGTGTTAAGAAGATGGAAACAGACTCTTTCCAGTGGTGCCCAGTGACAGGACCAGAGGCAATAGGCACAAACTGGAACATGGGAGATTCCATGAGTCTGTACTTGCTCATTGCAATAGATATACAGATGGTCTGTGTCAGCAATCTCAAGACAATGTAATCAACTACCAACATACAACAGTCAGACATTTAACCAAAATATAAGAGATATGAAGGAAACTGAAACTTGTTTTTTCCTTCTAATAATTCAGTATTCTCAAATATCTTGTCTGCCTGCCTGTATGTACCATACCACCTTGTACAAAGAAAATGGTAAATGACAAAATCAACCTCTGCCTTTTTGATCTGTCCCTTAGGATAAGAACACAGGCTGCTTTGGACAACAGGGTCATCATTCAGTTAGAGTCTTCAAACACTTCATGTAATTCAAATAAACAAGACTAAACTCCAGCTCTGGGTAGGTAAGCCCAGATATCTCCAAAATTGCATCTACTGGAATACTGCAAGATGCCTAAATTATAGCAGTGCCAGTAAAAATCTGTGAAAGAAAATCAGGAAGCTGTAAAGATAAAGTATGAAAAAGGGGAAAATAAGAATATGGAAATAAAACTCAAGTGATTAAAAAAAACCCCTAAAGTAATGGCCTCCCATTGCAAAACACAGAATATAGGGCCACTCTCACTGTACATTACCTAATGCCTAATGTTAGGCCTGAAAGGGGGCTGATACTGGAAATAAAACCAAGCTCTGCAAACCAAACACTTCAACCAGTTGTCCCGCATTCTATACTCATATTGGTTGGGTAGTTGCAGGACTGCAGGCAGCAATCTTAATTCACATCAGACACCACTAGATTTTCTGTCTGACTTTCATAGTCATTCTCACACAGTGCATGGCATCCGTTCAGTATTAAATAACCAAAGAAACAAACTGCCTTCCACCAATGTAAACAAAGGTTTCAATTCTTCTGTTCAGGTGAGGGCTGGAGCTAAAACAGTTCACTGCAGCAGCAAATGGTACATCCTGGTACAAAGCAAGCCAGACAAATATTCAGCTATGCCTATTTTATACCAATTTTATACCTATGTTACCTAAGTTTTCAGAGGCACTGTAGTCCTTAACTTGCAGGAAAGAGGAAACCCAATGAAACCACAAACATTTGTGTGCGTGTCTGTAAGTCTGACACAGCGCAAACAAATGTAACCATATTTCGTAGCAAACAGGAGTGAAATGCAGAGGCTGGGAGCTCAGGAAGTGCATTCCCACGCAGCCCAGACACTGCAGCTACTGCAAATGCTACAGCCTAGAGACACTTACTGGTATCTGCTCAGGGCTGAAAGGGACTGGCTTTGTGACATGTATTTCAAAACCAACCAGTGTATAATTGGACAATTTTTAAAGTAGTTTTACTCTGTGAACACAGGACTAGGTCTGTTCCATGCCACCAACACACGTTCCAGAGGAATTAGAAGTCCTAAAGGCAGCCATAATGCCCCAAGACAGGACAACTACAGAAATTTCATAGGAAAAACTATCTTAGGAATATTCTTAATGCA
Source organism: Mesitornis unicolor (assembly GCF_000695765.1). Taxonomy (NCBI): domain Eukaryota; kingdom Metazoa; phylum Chordata; class Aves; order Mesitornithiformes; family Mesitornithidae; genus Mesitornis; species Mesitornis unicolor. The sequence continues at coordinate 10,031 of NW_010185004.1, read as the reverse complement.
GACAAGCCACTAATGCAGGGAAGAATAAAGTGAAGCTTCATAAATACATGAAAATTAATTTACTTCCTTATCTTCTATTGTCTGACATAGCATATGCGGTACAGACCAGTCATGATAAAAGCTGCAAAAATACCACACAGTTTTCACATAAACAACCTGCGGAAACTCAATACTACTTGGGCACAGGGTTCTTCCCTTAACACCAGAAGGCTTTCAGCTGAGGAATATTTAGAAGTCCAAATCCTCAAAAAGACTTATGCCCCACACTGTCACTGTAATTAGCAGGATGCTGATACAGGAAAAATTGTCCAAGTCCTGCAGAATATCTGATTCTAGTAAATGCCAGGTAGCACTTGTTTTCAGTAAAGGTTTTAATGACCTAGTCATCTCTCAGTTAAAAGACTCCAGATCTGAGCATTTCACAGTCTTTAGCAGTAGATATACAGTAAATATTCTTTTAAAGCTTTATATACAAAATAAAGAGGCATTCACAGAGAGGAAGGGAAATAGAACTCTGCTACTAAATAGCCTCATGTTTCTGGGAGTAAATTAAATGGCTAAATTTACTGTGGAAGCTTAAGAGACATAGTATTTACTATGCATTAGCAGCCATGACTAAATTTTTGTAACAAATTTTCATTATACTCATCCATCCACAATGGTCTGGCTTTATCATTTCAAAGTCTCAGCCTTCTACAGTATACACAGGTGATCCCATCAACCTCAATGGGATGATAACCCACATCAGACTAACATCAGACTAAACTTCTAAAACGCAGAGTTACAGGGGCTGAACAGGAAAACACACTGAATTCTTGAATGAATCAAGTGTGCTAAGCTCAAAACCAACAAACCACACTTTCAGTCTAAGCCTGTAGTACCACAGCAACAGCCTCCACTTTGCAGTGTATGACCCTTCTGCAAAGAACTCACTTATTTTGTCAGCTCCTCACAATGCCTCTAGAAGCATGTGAACTGACAACTCTCTTGTGTACAACCGCTATGCACTGCCCTGGCTACCATATCATTCATTCATTCATTCATTCACACATGTACAGTATTAAAATACATTGTGCTCCATGTGTTCAGTCAATGGTCATGTATTTTTACCAGAATTTTTCTATAAACTATGAGCTCTCCCCCTTCTCCTGAAGGATTCATGTCCTTAGCATGCATTTCTGAGTGCAGGCCACTGAAGTTTCTCACTGTTGATTTGAGCACAGCGGAATGTTGGTATTTGGGTGGTCCCTTTGCCAACACGAGAGTCCTTGTAACCTCTGGGTGGTCGAGTCTGTGCCAGATTTCTCACATGTGATGAAAATGCTGAATTGCTCCAGAGAAACAGACAATGGAGAAGTCATAGGAAAGGGATGCTTCTGGGAATAATTTTGCTCAAAAAGGAGGTCCTATAAAATACTTTCTCCTAATACATAAATCTCATAAGCATACTTGCAAGATTTTTTCCCACTGTTTTTCTAAGTACCTGTTGTCCACTTACAAACAACAGCAACACAAAAATGACAAACTTCCTAGACAAACTGACGAAGTATAGACTAGGTAAGTGGGCAGTGAGGTGGATCAAAAACTGGCAGAAATGCCAGGCTCAAAGGGCTGTGTCATAAAGTCCAACTGAAGGCCAGTTGTCAGTAGTGTACCCAAGGCATTGATATTGGGACCAACATTGTTTAAACTCATTCTTAATGACGGGATTGAATGTAGCCTCAGCAAGTTTGCAGGTGATACAGAACCAGGAGGAACAGTTAATACACCAGATGTGTGCTGCCTTTCAGAAGGACTTTACAAGCTGGAGGAATGGGAAAACAGAAACCTCATGAAATTCGACAAAGGGAAATTCAAATTCCTGC
>NW_010185004.1:5731-8135 GCF_000695765.1 Mesitornis unicolor | reverse complement strand
GAATAACCACAGGCATCAGTATATACCAGGGGCTGACCAGCTGGAAAGCAGCTCTGCAGAAAAGGATCTTGTGGTCCTAGAGAGTGACTTAAACATGAGTCGGCAATGCACCCTTATGGCAAAGAAGGGCAGCAGCTTCCTGGGCTGCACAAGTAAAAGCTTTGTCAGCAGATCAAGCAAGTGATCCCTCCTCTCTTCTCAGAACTGGTGAGATACATCATTCTGGGCACCCCAGTACAAGAGAGACAGAAATACTAGAGCAAGTCCAGTGCAGGGCCACAAAAGTGTTGAGGAGACTGAGTATCTTTCACAGAAGGTGAAGCTGAAGGAGCTGGGTCTTGTTTAGCATGGAGAGGAGGAAGATCAGAAGGACCATGTACATTTGTAATAATACTTGACAGGAGAATGTAAGGATGATAAAGCCAAATGCTTCTTAGCAGTGTCCAGTGACAGGACAAGAAGCAATAAGAGCAATCAGAAATACAGGAAATTCCACATAAACGCAAGAATTTATTTTTTTTTTATGATAAGGGTGATCAAACACTGACATAGGTTGCCCAGAGAGGGTATAGAGTCTCCATCCTTGGAGATACTCAAAATTCAACCTGCCTGAGTTGACCCTTACCTTGTGCCAGAGGGTTGTAGTAGACAATCTTCAGAGGTGCCTTCCAGCCTCAACAACTCTGCATTTCTATACTATGCTTCTTACATCTATGCAGGATAGGACTTGCAGCACTCCCAAAGCAGGTGACAGGAAAAGGGGTTGGGAGCTGAGGAGAGAAGTGGCAGGATAGACACTGTATTATCAGTCTGATAATACTTCACCAAAAAAAACAGGTGTCAGGCTGGAGGCCCAAGAGCAACAAATGTTCTGGTAGAACAGAACTTCTTCAGCTTTCTCTAAGCTCAACTTTAGAGTGCCATGGTAAACAAAGTTAAAAATATACATTATTTTTATTCAGTTGAGCAGTTCAAAGTTATTTTCACAAGTGAATAAATATGTTCTTTTAAACTGCACAAAGGATACTAATTTTCTGCTTCCTTGTCCATAACAAAGCAACTTTTATCACTCACAATACATATGAAAGTGGATCCAAAAGGTTGCCAGATCCAAGCAGTACTTTGTATACATACTTTTCTCTAAAAGTTAAGCCCTTTCCCTTTCAAGCAAGTTCTTCTTACAGGAATAATGCAAGGATACAAAAGAAAACAATTATTCCCAAGACTTACATGAATTTAGGTGTCATTTTTTTCCAAATTTCTGCAAGTCCAAGATTGTAACAGAAGCATAGACTCACAGAATGTGTGGGGCTGGAAAGGACCTTTAAAGGTCATCCAGTCCAAATCCCCTGCAGTAAGCAGGGACAATGTTACCAGATCAGGTTGTTCAGAGCCCCATCAAGCCTGACCTTAAATATCTCCAGGGATGGGGCCTCCACCACCTCTCTGGGCAACCTGTTCCAGTGATCTACCACCCTCATATTGAAAAACTTTTTCCTAATAGCCAACCTAAATCTGCCCTTTTCTAGTTTAAAACCATTACCCCTCATCCTATCGCTACCTGCCCTAGTGAACAGCTCTTCCCTAGCTTTCTTATAGGCACCTTTCAGGTACTGGAAGGTCTCAATAAGGTCCCCTTGGAGCCTTTTCTTCTCCAGGCTGAACAACCCCAACTCTTTCTGTCTGTCTTCATAGAAGAGGTGCTCCAGCCCTCGGATCATTTTTGTGGTCCTCCTCTGGACCCATTCCGACAGCTTCACTTGGCCTTGTTGAACCTCAGGAGGTTATCATGGTCAGCTTTTACTTATTAAAAATATGATTCTACTTGAGACTTTCCTGTTATACTTATGCATAATTCAGTACAGGGCTAAAAAATATGGAAGGACTAAATTAGAAACAGAATTTGGTAAGGACCGGTGCACAGTATAGCAGAGAGTGGATGCATTTCTGTATCTCTGAATTGTTCTGAAAGCACAAAAGGAGAGCTTTTGGTCCTCCAGCTGAGATGAAATGCTAAAAAGCTCAGAAAACCACTTCTTGACAATGCTAGGTAAGATGCAGAGGTATTTCTAATGTCATGCTGACTTCAGGAGTAAAATGCAGTTCACACAGATACGAAACAGGCAAAAAAACCTCAAAGGAAGCAGATTTTTCAAGCAGGCAACAGCCAGATCTTACTTTATTTTTTCTGATATTCTCTTTCTGAATGAAAGCATATTTTTGAGTCACCTTTCATGAATTATAAGTGATACTCTCTTCAAGTTATGCTGTAGGTATAATTTTCTTAAGTCCCATCACAGTTTAAAGGCATTCTTCACAGGCTTAACTTTACATACAGAAGCAATCCTATTTTATATGTGCCTAAAATTACTCAATATGTGAATATCCACAAGATAGTGCCTAG
>NW_010185004.1:0-5527 GCF_000695765.1 Mesitornis unicolor | reverse complement strand
CCTGGCTTCCTGGGCTGCTTCCTGTCACATCTCGGGACGGCTGGGGCTACCTCCACGTGCTCGGCAGCATCCACCACCAGCCGCTCCTGGCACCACTGCAGTCCCTGGTGACGAGTCACAGTGGTCACAGCGGCCACAAGGCACTGCTCGGACACTTCCACTCGGGACTACTGGGATCGGGTTTTGTATATAGTTAAATATCCTTTGTTCCTTATTAATTCCCTTTTCATTTTCCCTGTTGTTTTCATTAAACTTGTTACAGTCTTAACTTCCAACCTTGTGTGAAACATCTTTTCTCTGTTCCCTTTTTTCAGTCCTCCCCTGGAAGGGTGGGGGACAATAGACAGAAAATCCTGCTCTCTGGGCTTGCCTTGAGCCCTAAACAGAAACAATACCTCTTTGCAGTTCTAACGTGCATTTTGTTATAGAACAAACATTATATATTATATATGGAACATCACAGGGTACTTAACTAATAATCTATAGAGGCTTTAATAAAATAAAATTTATTTAAAGGCTCAGTAGATCAAACTTATTAATCTTTAGTTGAATAATATCTTTAACTAAACAAAAGGACAGTTATTTTAGCTGTCCTTTTTTTGCAGTTCTAACGTGCATTTTGTTATAGAACAAACATTATATATTATATATGGAACATCACAGGGTACTTAACTAATAATCTATAGAGGCTTTAATAAAATAAAATTTATTTAAAGGCTCAGTAGATCAAACTTATTAATCTTTAGTTGAATAATATCTTTAACTAAACAAAAGGACAGTTATTTTAGCTGTCCTTTTTGAAGGAACTGAGGCCCAAGGATGTAACTGTTTGTAGCACAATGAAGGAGCTGAGGCCAGAAAACAAGAGGCTACATTGTCTGTCGAAGTTGCTGACTTGTAACAGCACAGCAGTTCTGACCAAAGGTGAAAAGTCACTCTGATGAAGACTTCAGGCCTTCCTCCTCAAAGACCACCAGAGGACCCCCGAGACCATACTATGCAGACACAAGTAGGAGGGAACTTATGATAATGAACTCTTGGAACTAATTGTAGTAACTCTGTCCAATTCTCAGAACTAATTGTAATAACCCTACCCAGTTAATGCATATGTATGTAAACCCTGGATAAATATCAAATCATTGCCTGTTGGGGTGTGCAAGCTTTGAAAACGATCCCCTTGCACCTTGGTGCCAAATAAACATACCTGCTTTATAACTTTATATGAGTTATAGAGTTTGTTTCTGCATATCACTACTTCAAACACCAGGAGGCTGTTCTGCAAAACCTACCTCCCACACCTGACAGCTGGGCTACAGTTCAAACGCAAACCTCTTCCCACTTCTCTGGTCTGTATGTAAGCAAAGAATGATTTAACCTCCTCTCACATCCATTGCTTTCCTTTATTCACACCAACTATTACATTACACACAAAATCTTCTTATACAATATTCAGCACACACCAAATAATAAATCCAATTCAGAGTATCTGTTTATACAATAGCTGAGCCATACCAGAGGCTTATTCCTACTTACCTCCCCATAAGCATCTAGGAGCTTTTTTTTTACACTTAACTGATGACAAATGCAGATCCCAAAGTGCTATCACAGTTTTTATCTGCAGCATAGAAACTCACTTTGCAGAGAAGACAGATACACTTGACTCCTGCCTACAGCAGTGCTGGAGGAGGGCATGGTTGGTTGGTTTTCTGTTCTCTTTTATTCCTTTGGAGGCTGCTGCTAACCAACTTGTATGACAGAAATTTGCATACAGGTTCCAGAGATGGAGAATTATCCACAATGTATAGCCAGTTTAGCCCGGTTTGTGAATTCTGAAAACATTCTCATTTATATTTTTTCATCTTTTGTCATGTAAAAACTCAGATTAAGAATAGTTTTATTTATAATTCATAACACTAATTTTCTTTCCTTCTTTCTTTACCTAACAAGTTGTATTTGCATTCATATCTATCACTTACCTGTAATCTACCTACCAACCTGTAATCTGGAAGGGATACTGAAATTTTGCAATATATAGTAACTAAAAATTAGAGCATTTAAGGTATGACATGTCCCACCTAAAAGGCAAGAAAATGTGAAAAAGGACTGAGTATGTTATACACCAAATTATTTTGTTGCCATTTCTTCTGGTATATCACCACTAGATGCAAGGAAATACAAATTGGAACAGAGATTGCCTCTGGCCGGAGAGCTCTCAAGGGTCTACTCAACCTCTTTAATCACAATGACTGAAAGCACTAGAGGCTCAGGTCAATGCATTTTGCTATTTCAGTACTTCTACAGAGATAATATCCTGTTCATTAAATGAAGAGCACTTCACAAAGAGTAAGCAATAAGTATTGGAGCACCCTCGTTAAAGCTTCTGTGATCTTTTCAAATGGTGTTCTCCATACTTCTGGATCCAGCATCAGTTCTGTTTCCTAGAACAAAATGGGGAGATTTCAGATGGAAAATAATGCTGTTAATACAGTGAATCGATCTTTTCACTGGACAGCAGATTTTGAGCTAGAAAGTAAGTCTTTGTTTCACCTTTTATACTAAAATACCTATTCAGCAAGCAGATGAAGTACTCGGTTTTTTTCACACCACTTCAAAAGGATGTTAGGACCTACAGCAATCACACTGCAACTGTGTAATCAGTGCCTCAGCATCTTAAAATAGGTAAGAATCACTGCAAGAAGCCAGGGGCAAGGTATGACAACATCCCTAGAAAATGCTGATGTCTGTATCCTATATTCCCAAAGGTGCTGATAGTACATGCTATTACGAGCAAAAAGAGAAAACAAGATAGCAGCATTTTCTATCCATTTTAGATATCCAATTGGGAAATTTGTGCAAGGAGGCAGTTCTTGTGAAGAAGCTGAACGTGAAGGACATGATGTGAGGGTGCTGGGTGCATGTTTGGTGGGTGAGCTGGGTCAGCTGCAGCCATCAGCATCCCTACCTGTTGGCACTGCCCCACTCCCAAGACTGCTGACACACTGCAGAACGGCTCACATCTCCACCTCTCAGTTATGCAGTCCAGTGCTCAGAAGACTGGCAGCAACTGAGACCACAGCCACTATCCCATAGCATGCTGTGTTGTGAGTGCAGCACTTCCAGAGCTGGCTCATGTGTCACTCACCCCTCTCTTCTGGAGATGGACAGAGGAGGGCATGGAGATCTGATGCCAGTAGCTAATCAGCTCGTGGCTGCACGCCTTGTGCAATGCAACCAAAGGAGTTTATCTGAAGCGCTAGCAATGGTTCAAATTGCTGTGACTCCAGATATTGCCAAGAGGCATGCACACACATACAAATACACATAAAGACATTACAGCATCATCAGCATGTATATATCAACATCCTAAAAGGGTTCTGAAAAACAACACTTCCATGTGCACAAAGATGTTTCAAGCACATTATTTAGGAAATGCCAGCTGGCTGATAGCCAGATCAGAAAATTATACTAATACCTGATTGTCAGAAAATGCTCCCGTTAGAATAGAACTGGTAATATCTACAAATGCTGAAAATTAGCAGGACTTGAGATGGGATGAAATGCACACTGAAGGGCAAAGTGGAAAGAAGACTAAACCTAAAATGACAGGCATGGGTTTTTGTTCTCCTTTATGCACTTAAATATAGTAAATCAATTACAGTTATACTCACTTTGGAGCTGAAGTAATATAATGTGGCCTTAATGTAACTATGACTCTCTAAACCCTACATCATCATGTTTAATCCCTCAAGAACTGAATACTGATTTTCTCATTCAGGAAAATTATTTTGAAGGGAATATGATTTTCCTAGTTTGACAACACACATGCAGCAGGCAATGGAGTGAGTTAGAAATCCTTGACAGCTTTTCATTTTAAGGATGGCCCTGGCAATGTCTACTGCTGTTTTCTATCAAATGTTCATTTTTCAACGCAATTCAGAGAGATATGAGAAAGGATTCACATCCTCATATGAACACAGCAATTGTGTCTTTTCCTAACACACTAATACACTCAGTATATGAATGGCAAAGGACATCCATAGACTGCCTTTTATGGCTGGAAGGGAGGATGTTTCTGAGACTAAGTCTTTGCTTATTACCTACTAACTGAATTCACCTTCCGTAAGCTAGACTACTGAACACTGCCCCTTAACATTTATACTTCAACATATGCTCAAAACAAGGAATTTATGTGCCCACACCAAAATCTGCTTTGATGCAGTTCTCTGCTCTCTCTGCCTACATGCATGCTGCTGCTGTGGCACAGACAGGTGTAGCATTTGGTGCTTCATGCATAACATTACCTGCTATTATTATTTTATTATGCTGAACATTACCAATGCAATATTAACTTTCAAAAGTCCTAAATGGCTCCTTGACACTGAAGTCACAAAAAAATTATTACCTTAGCCATCACTAAGTGCAGGCACATTTCAGAAATTTGCAAAAGAGGGTGCCAACAATTTTAAAGTTTCCATATTTGCCAAGATGCAGCAGAGCTGCATATTATCCTTAGGCACAGGAAGATAAAACTACTGCAGACACTGCTTCAACACACCTATGTAAGAACTGACTACCTTTTTGCCTACTTCAGACAAATTCACCTTATGGAGGGTGAATTCAGTTAGTAAGTAATAACACATTTTTGTCTTATCCAGCACAACTAGACAATATATGCTGCACTTAACCTCATTCTCTGCCTCCCACCTGCACAGCTAAATAGGGAGGGCTTGGTTATAGCTGCTGCTGCAGCCTTTACATTCACGAGGAGGATCGAGGTTGCTGAGATCATATTCTCTCTCAGAAGAGCTGCCTTTCACATCCATTTGTCCAGATTCACTTTTACATTACTGAGCAGTCTGTAATCAGCCCAGCAAGGCCAAAGTGAAGAGAGAACAGAACGACTGCATGGCTGCAGCCCTTCGAGTGAGGGCACACAGCGTGCTTCTTGTGGAGGAAAGAAGGGCAAAAGCAGGCAATAGCCTTTCCACCCTTCCTCTGCCATTCGATGTCTGCATTTTTTTCTAAGCAGTTGCCCTTTAGTGCAGGTATTAATGCTATCCACATTAAGCAAGTAAGTGTCAAGCACAGAAAACTAAGTACAAAGTTACTCATGCAAGCACTGCTTACAGCCACAGCAGACTCAATGAAGGTATTCAGGCATTTAAGATATTAATGTGACTATTTGTCAGATGAAACCTAAACTGAGATTGGTTTGAAATTTGATGCATCAGTGCGTCAGCATGTGTCTGTCAGATTTAGAGAAAAATTAAAACAGCAGGAGTCAGTTTAAAAGTGCCAACAGTTTCACATTTTTAAATAAATGTATTTTAAATATATCTTGCTCACAGCACATTTGCTTAAAATGTATATAGCTTTACAACATCTTTGTAAAGCCTTAAAAGATATTTCCTCTATCAAACCAAAAATCGCTTCTTACAACAGTTTGTTTTGTCAGTGTAAAGTAATCCCATAGCACAGAGAATACCTTGTCAAGGCTAGCACAGAATCACAGAACGTTAGGGATTGG
>NW_010185003.1:35792-37400 GCF_000695765.1 Mesitornis unicolor | reverse complement strand
GACCTCATTAATGTTTATAAATTTGTAAATGACGAGTGTCAGGCTAGGTGATCCTGCTCTGACAGGAGGGTTGGACTTAGATGATCTTTCGAGGTCCCTTCCAACTTCTAATATTCTGTGATATTGTCTGTAAAACTTTTAGGTAAATAATTTGCCATATATGCTATAAGTTTATGCTTATTTTTACACTATATCAGAGCCACCCAGTTATTCTTAGTATTTTGTTTCCTAACGGTAGTTACTATGCATTGACTTTGAAGGCTTGTTTAGTGTCGTCTCTTAAAATCATTTGCTAAAAATCATCAGGAGACAATTAATGATGAATGAAGCTGAAGATACTTGGATATTCAGCTTAGTGGTTCAAATGTTCACTTAAGCCATATTGTCTCATCTTCCTACACTTTTATAAATATATTTAGAATTATGACATGTTATGGAGTGTTTTATCACTTTATTGGCAAAAAAAAAGATGGAAAATTCTGTGAAAATCAAATAGACCAGAGAGTTTTAAAAGCTTAAGCTGGTGAGATATTGCTCAAAGTGGAGTACTAGGGAGAAACTTCATTAATATTAGGGAAAGACTTCAACTTGGTGAAACTAGGTAATATATCTCTAAATGTGACCAATTGCTTACATGAGGAGTAGCAAACTTGAATAGTTTTATCCCCTAATAATATTATTCTGATAAATGTTCTTTGGTGCAAAATATTATATCACTCTATACTCAAAACTACTTTTTTTTGTAAAACATGTAATTCAAATTATAATATGTTTCATGGAACCAGGATCTCCCATTAGCCTCCAGGTGTTTGGTAAAGTACCCTCAAAAGCCATCCTTGTGTTTTTACATAAAGAAATACTTTATATATGTAAATGGTATCTTAATAAGTCTGATGAAATACAAGTGCATGTAACTGCTACCAGTCTGTTGAGCTATTACTGTTCAGGGTATAAAGTGCATTTAGCCTCCACAGTAATTATAAAATTAGTGATTCTTAATAATGGAATTTAAATTAATAATTATTCATTCTTTATTAATAATTATTTGTTTTAAAGAGGATTATATTGTTTTTCATAGTGTAGGACTGTAACTCTGTATATGAATGTATGGAATAACGTAATGCAAGAATGACTGACTTTTTTCTTGACAGAATTACTTAATATTCATATTATAGTTAAATCCTCTGCTCAAAATTAATCTATGCTCACTGATACAATAAAGTAGTAATATTCACTGCAGTCATGACATTTATGTCTCAGCTGGGCCTAGCTTTTAAACAGTCACAGTGTTTAAAAGAATTTTGTGAGCGTTAGAAAGATTAAATAATACAATTTTTTGTTTTTCTGAAAGCAAAACCAAAACCAAACCAACCAAACCACTTGAGTTATAAAAAGTTATAGTACTACCTTCTTTAGAGATTACGGTGTGGTTAAAAAAATAAACAATGTTATCTTGAAGAAATGTAGTAGAATAAGTATCAATTGTAGTTTCCTTTTTCCCCCCCTCAGTTAAGCAGTGAATAATAATGTGCTTCCCTGCAGCTATATACCACAGGCAAAACCTCTCTGCATGTAGTAGTTAGTTGACAGCACCCTATAGCCTGGAGC
>NW_010185003.1:20000-35761 GCF_000695765.1 Mesitornis unicolor | reverse complement strand
TGCAAGCAGGTATGATATAAACAAAAAGATAGCTCCTGTTGTAAAGCATCTGACTTACTTCTTTGGCCACAAACCAGATCCCTCCTATGTGAAATACTTATCTTATTTTAGAGATTAATATAGATGGAAAGTTAAATCAGCAGAACTTATGACAAAGCTATCTTGTTTTAGGTTGTGATTGTTGCTTGAAACAAGTGATAAACTTAGTGAATTTAGGCTATTCTAAAATAAAATGAAAATGTCTTTTTTGTTCAATATAATGGATTGAATGAAGCAAATAAAATTATTTACTTACACAGAGTTGTAAAAGAAAATCTAGGAAAGAAAGAAGGGTACCTCCATTTTAGAATTTTTCTTGACGGCTCTGAGGGATTTAGAGAACTCTTACATATTTATTGCTAACACACACTTTGATTGAACTGAGATTCAGATGTGAAAATATTTTTATGGAATATCTTCAATGATTTGCTTTAATACTTACAGGAGCTATGTCAGCAGCTTACTTATTTTATATGTACACACTTGATCACTCAAAATGCCGAGCACTGCATGCTCACTACAAGAAGCATAACTCTCCCAAACTATTAAAAGCAGACCATAAAAATATCAAAGACTGAAAATTTAGCCTGGTGAAAAGCTAAAAGAACCACTGATATCAATGGCAAAATTAATTTCATGCATTCCAGTCACTAGTAAAGATAAAGGCATGCAATTACATCTTCTTTTTTCCTTTCTTTTTTTTTTTTAATTCAGTTACTCTCAGCAACCAATACTAATGAATATTCTTTGGTTATCCTTGTGGTAAGATGAATTAGCTTAAAATCAGTAAGATAGTTTAAACTGATTAATTTGACCTTACAATCAATGGGACAGACAGAAGGAGAATACCTAGATGATGGTGGTGTCCTGTTTGGAATTAAGAAATGATTACTTAATCTTGTCTGATTGTGGGTCTGTATTCTTAATCTCATACATAGTGCATTGTTTTTAACATGTTGGGTTTTTTTTCCTCTTCAAAATAAATATCACAACTTCAAGCAAAGTCACTATGTTGTTGGATAAACAAAAAACAACTCTGTTAGTATTTGGGTATATTGGCCAAGTGTGCTTCTTGCAACAGTCGTTACTGCTCAGGAAAAACAAGGAAAGGGAGCCTTTTAGAACCCATAGTAATTTCTAAAATACTTGCAATACATGCTTGGAACACAGTGGATTTAGCCTGAATAAAATCCAACTTGGGCTGTGAAAGCTAACATTAGTATCTGTGTACTAATGAGGTTTAGATTTAGATACTGTGCTTTATTGTTTGGTTACCTTCTACAAAATCATTATCTTGCTTCACAATTCTTAGTACATAAGTGTTTTTTAGTTAGAGGAAAGTGATACCAGATGACAGACAAAACTCTATGCCAGCTTGCACATGCAGGTTTGATTTATGTATTTTACAATTTTACTTCCTAGCTTTTTCTTTAATATTCTGAATTCCGGGAAGAATACTGCTAAAAATAAACATATTTGAAAATAAATAAAATAAAAAGTAAGAAGGCATAGCTGCTAGAAGGAAGTAATTTCTGCTTTGGGACTGTGCATTTAGTGGACATTCAAGACTCATGCTGGAAATGCTGTGAAATGGACTATAGAGGAAGAAAGGGCTTCTTTCACTTAAATTTCCAGCAGATATCTTTAGCTTATTGGGCAGTCTGTGAATGGGCTTGTATTACTGTGACCACATCATTTAACTTTGCTGTCATAGATGTTACAGTCTACGAATACTTGCTTCATAAATATATTATTTATTTCCCACATGACCTGTTTTGTTCAAAAGTGAAACAGTGCTCCTGAGAGATTAGTTTCTACTTGGCTAAATAGTGACAGTAATTGTCTGATTGAATGGACAATAAGCTGTATTTTTCTGTCTAATATTAAAAGATTAGTGTATCATCTATAAACTTTTAAAAATATTTTTCTTAATATATTTAACAATTTATAATAATATTTTTCTACATGCTAAATAATACACATTCCTATATATTTTTATATATTAACCATGTATATTCCTATACAGTAATTAATAATTTTATGTTCCTGATTTCTGAGATGCCTACCTTAAGATGAACAACCACCCTGTACTAAAGAACTCTAAAATATTGCCTGGTACTTGGAAAATATCTCATATCAATCTCCTGGAAAATGAGACCTGTCAATCTTTTATTATTTTATGGGTCAAACACCTCGGAGAGGCCAAGCTCCTCTAGTCTCCTTGGCTATGTCTTTTCCATTGCATAGCCCACAGCTGAAGCTCATGCTTGAAGACAAACTTGCATATAATCCATATTTCCTATGATATTAACTCCTTCAGGCAGGTTACATAGCAGTCTTAAGCTTGCTTGAGGAGTGCTACAAACACTGCTCACCTCAGTCTTGGTCAGATTGTTGTCAGACTGTTCTTCCATCTTGCCAAATTCCCTCTGAATGGCAGTCCTGTTCTCCAGTGGATCAAGCTGTCTTCTGGCTTGGCATTACCCAGGAAGTTGCTGAGGAACATTCCATTCCATTATCCATGTTGCTGATGAAGCTATTAAACAGCTTTGGCTCTTATATCAACTTGATGAGAAGTAACATTCATTGTGGGCTCTTGTTCAAGCCTGGAAGTCCAGCCAGACTTTTCTCCACCTTGCAGTCCACTGGTATCTTGGCATTACCTTCCCAGTTTGGTAACAGAGATGCTATAGGACGCTCAGATAAACTGTCACTAAAATCAGGAAGAAATCTGCTGCTCTCTTCTCATCCACAAAACTAGTCTTCTTATCACTACTGACAGGAGTTAAGTTTGTTAGGTATGATTTGTACTTGGTAAGTTTCCTCTGGCTCTTTTGCAATATTGTGACCTTTTTCTATCTCCTGGTAGCTTCCAGGAGGATTTTTCCCACAATCTTCCGAGAGACTGAGGTGGGGTTTACTGGTCTGTAATTCAATGTATCTTCCTCCCTGCCCTTTGTTGAAGATAGCTTTGAAGTCTTATTTTTCTAGCCATCAGGGATTTCTTTTGATGAATGTGACCCCTCTGTCTTTACAAAGTTTCTCCATCTATTTACTAAAACTAAGTTTATAACAGGACAGTGGACAATATTTCCTTTTTTTGGAGGAATTCTTGAAAGTTATAGGCCTATCTTTTTAGTATGCTATAGTAGTTTGTAGAGGAAACAATGAATGGAGAAGTTTTGCTGATAAAATTTTAGAACTAATCAGTACCAAATAGCGTTGCCCTCATGGACTTGACTACTATAAATGTCCTAGTTTATGTCAAATGAGAATCACCCCAAATATTTGTAATAATCAACACCAAAAAGTAGCATTCTTCAACTAGAGAGAGGTGGTGTTACTTTCAATAATGTTTAGTCATGTCAATGAATACTTTCAGCACATTTATCTTTTCCTGTTTACAGGATACTTTTGGGCTGTCCAAGGACAAAGTCTAGTCAGCCAAACAAATACTGCTGCTAACAGTACTTTTATTTCATTGATAGGTACCAGGCAGAAGTGACTGTTTATATATTATTTTAAAGATAAGCCTTGATTCATTGCAAATCAGCGCTCACTTCAGCTCTCTGTTGGGGATAACAATAGTCTTCTGTAAGTGGATATGCTACCATAAGTGAAACCAGTTCATTAATACATGCAAAAACTTAAGACAAAAAGTGGGCTTTATATATAAAGGCAGTAGCAGGAACATACAGAGTTCTTGATACCTTTCTGGACTTCTATAGCCATTTATTAAGTTATAATCTCTCCATCAGATAGGTCTAATGCTTCCTCTATTTGAATCTCAGATCCCCACTGGGAATGAAAGCAGACAGAGCTCTCTTGCGGTCTTCAGGTCTGTAACATACCGTCTTTAGACTTTCTTAGTATATGTTTGCGTGCTAACTGAACTAACTGTAAACTTTTATATGTAAAATGAGTACATTTTTTTTTCCCCAGCACAAATTACAAATAATCAAAAGACAGTCATGGAACAGTCAATTCTTCCTACTCTTTCAGCCATCTCTTCCCTTGCCAGGTTCAACTAGAAAATTAATTGAATACTGGTAGTCATAACTATTTTTTGTTTTACTACTGGTTTCTTTACTATGGCAGAATGGGTACTTTTTTTTTCAGTCAGCATGAATTGAATCACATATAAGAATGGTGACTATTACAGAGGTGTTACTTTTTAGGATAGAATGAAGATTGAATTCATTTGGATGATCCTCTTCATCTTCTTTCATCAAATTTTGTGTCAGATAAATGAATTAGGTATACAGCAATATATTGCAGATCTTCTGTGACCTTTTTATTCCTTGTCTCTGCTGACAGCTGTTGTCACAGTCTGTATTCAAAATTTTGGTTTTCCTTGCACATTCTCTTTCAAACTAATTCTTCATTTTGCCATGTGTCTGCATTTTTTTATGCTGGTGCAAGATATGTATAATTGTGTAAATTTCTGTATCATGCAGCAGAACTGCAGACTTCTCTCTATAGTTGATCTAATCCAGAGCATGCTTTAGATTCCTTTAAGCATACAACAGTATTCTTATAACTTCTCGAATGTAGGACTCACAGAGACATTGGCTTCCAGGTGTTTGTCTTTCCTCAGTATTTTTTCAATATTCGAAGTGGACCAAAACCTGCTAGTTTTCTTGTCAGCTAACCAAACTAGTTGGAGTTCATTCAACTGTAGTCAAAACTGATCTTCAGTTGTACTTATAATTTCTGGTTTCATATTGAACATCTTATTTTTTTAAATGTTGATAATTTGTTAAGTATTTCTATCAGATATAGCACTGAGAATATAAAGTATTTTCAATTGGGGTTTTGTTTGTTTGTTTGTTTTACAAGATACTAAGAAGCAGTATCAATTTATGCCCAATTACCTGGAGTACCACAACTCTGCAAAATATTTACTGAGTTTTTGAGGGATACAGAGTGATCTTGTAAACAGCAGCAGTAAAAATATAGATAGAAAATACAGCACTTTCTTTTTTTTGTAGTCTGTGCCATCAAAGTTGAAGAAATCATACCTTTGTGGTAGTTTCTCTTCCTAATTCATGCAATTTCCTCTTTGCAAGTGTAAAGAAAATATTATCTTGGCAAAGATTGGTTGTACTTTCTGATTATCACTAAAGATATATTACCTTTCCAGGATTCAACTCAGGATGTTTGCCTGTGTAAACTTCGGGTTTATCGACACTTGACAGGGTTGCTGTTTAATCACTATATGTTTATTACTCAGGAGCATGCAAAGTCTAGATATTTCACCATGTTGTAGTGTGTAGCTTTAGCAGATGTAGAATCCGTGCTAATCAAATCCTAATTCTGTAATTGTGAGATGAACAAGGAAATAACTAAGAAAGCTGCTAGTGTTGAAAGGGGTGTGGATTTTCCATCTTTAAATGTTATGGTATGCTTTTATGAATTTTCTCTTGATCCTCAAAATAACAATAATTGTGTTAAAGATAATAATGCTCTTCAAAAGCAAACTAGTGGACAGGGATGATCCCTACAGTTCTGATGTGACTGATTCTTATTTTGTGGAAGAGTATCAGCTGGAGAATTTGAACTACTGTTTTTAAGAATGACTATACTGTCTGTACATTTAAGCATTACCCTTAGGACAGCAGCACTTGGCAGCATCTCAGAAACAACGAAAAACCTCAGTAACTGTGATTGTTTCTTACAATTCACCAGAAGTTCCAGAATATATCCTCAGTGTTTTTTGCTGCAGTTACTCAGATTCACTTAGAGTTATTAAAATAATTTTGCCAGGAGAACTCATGAAGAAACTCATCAGCTTTAAAATAAGTTATTAAAAAATTAAGGCCTTTTTGAGAATACAGCTTCTATTGCCAGATTGTCCATTATAATTTTGACAGTATTCTCACTAAATTCCTTTGAAAATTGTAAAATTAACCCATAAAAGCAGCACTAAATTAATTAAGTGTTGTAATGTAGAAACAGCATTGGAAAACTGTGAGGTTAGAGTAAAATCCTAGCATAGAAGATCAGAGTTTTCTAGCTGCTCCCTATTTTAATTAAAATAATTATAAATGTGACATTTTAGAACTCTTCATACCAGAACACAGCATTCCTGGAATTTTGTCTCTGACCCTAAATTACAAAGAATTAAGTGAGAAAAACAATTTTCCGCAGTATCTTCACTGATGACTACTGATAGAACCTAAGTTATAGCCTAACGTACTGTATCATATGTATATGTAAGCACATATTTATCACAGAAAGATGTATTAACTCCTGCATTAGGAGCACTTAATTTGATGTATACTTTTAGACATATGATGCAAAAGCATGTCCATTGTTATACTACTTTATTCCCTCACTCCTTCTGAGATCAGGCTTTCAAGTAAATTATTATCTTTTATGCATGTCCAAGTTACAAACAGAATAATATGTGATTAGCTTTATGGTTCAAACATGCTGTTATATAAAAGACAGATTTCATGTTACTACTGTCCAGATTTCACATTTAAACAGACTTAGTTTCTCTTTCTACTAAAATTACCAAAATATCCCTCTCACCCTCAAACAAAGGAAGCCAAGCTTTATTTCTTAGTGTCAGATGAACACATTACCATACTTTCTCTGAATTCAGCTTCCATAAATTTGAGTCTGGTCTTTATAGTTATGCACAAGACACTGAGTAATGCCTTCTTTTTCTCTGAGAAGGCAAAAGACCTGTAAAGGTTTAATCCCTCTGGCAAGCGCTGTTTTTTAGGTGCTTTGAGCAACAGTGAAACCTAGGGCCTTGAGTTAAGTTCTGAAGCAAGTGTGTTTAGAGGGAACACAGAGGCCAAAATGTCTCTATCTAGGATCCAAAAAGCTACAAGTACTTTGTACTGGAAGCAGCCTGAACAAATGAAAAGGAAATGCAGGGAGCAAAGCTGTGTCTGAAAACATCCTCTTGCTATAGTTTTTTTCTGCTCTTTATGGCCGTCTTCACACTGTAATCATAAGCTGATAAGGTTTGATTCAGATTTAGAAAAGTAATTACCTGTATTTTAACTCTCCTTGAGTGTATTATTTTTCATGACATAATTTATAGTTTATTGACTAGAGCTATCCAGGAATCATCAGTGATGTAATTTTTTAGTGTGCCGTGGCAAAACACTTTTAGAAAATGGGACTTTTAAATGAAACTTCCATATCCCTAATAGAGTTTCTAGGCAAAATAAAAGAAAATAGTAGAAAGAGAAACAGGTGCCCCTCCGAAGTGGGTATAAGTTTTTTTTCTGGTTTTGTCAGTTACTGAAGGAAAACAAGGACTTGAATTTGGACTTTCAGCATTCCCTGGTAAATACCAGGGACGCAATGGAGATATAATTGATTTATCTAAGTTCTTTATCTCTGACTGTTGGCAGAGGTAGAAGTCTATAGGAGAGTTAAAAGCATAAGCAAGTTTGTAGCAGTACTTCTCTCAAGTATGCTCCCACAAACAACACAGTTTGTGGCTCTTGACTTGAAAGATTGTAATTTCTTATACAGGTTAATATTTCTTTGAAAAACCTGAGAAGTAGCATGGGCTGAGGAAGACTTTTTTTCACCCAGGACTAAATAGTACAGTTTAAAAATATGCTACAGACTTCACAAAGCAAATAAGACATGGCTTCTGCCTGGAGAAGCATACAAGTCTAATTTTAAACATGACAGAACAAGTGAGCACAAAAAATACTGGGAAAGGGTGGGAGCTGAAGAGGGTCACACTAAGAAGATTACATGATTACTTAGGTTCATTTCATGCATATCTTGATAGTATCACTCTTTCATTTGTATATAACATTTCTAAAGCTTCTGTAAATGTTCCAGAAGTAGTTGGAGAGGCAATGGAAAGAAAATAGGGAGAAATATGTATGAGATTTAGCAGAAGTGAAAGAGGTGATGTATAGAAAATAGTTTTCTATATTTGTGTATAGACTCTTGTTTTTCTGTGTGACCATCAAGCTATTGAAAGACATTCAGATGATGACTAGGCTTGTGTCATCTATGTGGAGGCACTTACATTTTGGACATTTTATTTTGCTGGGTATCTAAACATAGGTCTGCTGAACAGTTCTAGAACAACTGTGTTAGCAAGCATTTAAGCCTTATTGTAGTTCATGGATGGTACATGAGAAGGACCTTTGTACTGTGAGAGGGAAGGTGCTCAAACTGTTGATCAGAACTCAGATCTTACCTTTCAAGGGATGACTCTCATTAGAGAAAGCAAGCCAATTCTATGCTGTGGGGTGTTAACTTTGGCTAAGGGCCAAATACTCACCCAGCTTCTAGCTCACTCCCCTTTTCAGCAGCAGAAGAGGAGAAAATAGAATGAGAAAGCTCATGAGTCAAGATAAAGGCAGGGACATTGCTTAATAGTTACCATTGTGGGGTAAAATAAATTCAGGTGAGAAACAAAAACAAACATCGAGACAACACATTTCCTTCTCCCTTTCTCAAGCTCAACTTCACTTCCTCACTACAGATTCCTCTACCCACCCACCCCTGAGCAGTGAAGGGAGGATGAGGGGTAGTCTGTGGTCAGTGCATAGTGGTTTCTCTTTCTGTCCTTCTTCCTCACCCTTTGCTCCAGCATGGGCTTTGTCATGGGCTTCAGTCATGTCTGCTCCACTGCAATTCTTTCCATGGGCGGCAGGGGAATCTCAGCTCTGGTGCCTGGAGCACCTCCTTCCCTCCTCGTTCTCTCACCTTTGTGTTCCTTCTGCTATTTCTCACTCTCTCTCTCCCTTCTCTTTCTCACTGGCATTTTTTGTCCTTTCTTAAGTACACTTTTGCAGACGTCCCACCATCTTGGCTGGAACCAGCAGTGTCCAGTGCAGGGCAGCTCCCTGCCGTTTCTCACATAGGCCATGCAGACAGCCCCCTCCAAGGTACTAAATCCTTGCCATGTATACCCAATTAACTTCCCCCCCCCCCCATTGTATACCCAATTAACTCCCCCCCCCCCCCTTGTCCCTAGTCACCTCTCATATGTCTACTGGCCAAGGTTCAGTAGGTGGACTTCCATCCTAGGTTTTCACCTGTGGGAGAGGTGACATTAGAAACAATGAATTTAAAACTGCTTAAGCTGAGGAGGGCCTGAAATCCAAAAAAATCTCTTAGCTTTCTGTTTTAGTCACTACATATGTTAGAAAAAGGTTTTCTATCAGGCACAAGACTAAGTACAAGGCTTAGCACTGTGAATCAGAGGCACGTACTATGCATCCCTGGACCAGGCAACTGCTTCCTCAAGCTCAGGCCTTTAGTCCTAAAGATTTTCTGTTTTATGGCTGCAGACCTAGGACAGTCACCCTTGAAGATGAGCTTGGAAGTTGTGAGGAAAGGATGTGCAAGTTCAGGGTGCTCCCAAAGGCAGAACAAGATTAAGTCATCATATTTTTTTGAGCTGGACATGGGGCCAGGGATTTGAACAGTTGAGAGGTGCCTGGTTGTTAGACAGTAATGTGGGTTTTGGATGCTCTTTTGCTGTTTTTCTTTGGCTGTACTGGAGAGCTGTAGATGCTGAAATTAATCTGGCTTAGCAACACAGAGTGTGTGGTTTGCTTCCTCCATTACCCCACTGCCAGTAGCACCAGACATCAAATATAAATATAGAAAAGAGAAAAAAGAGGAAAGAGAGAGAAAGGGAGTGAGCAAGCACCTAGAAGAGGTAGTAGAGTAACAGCCAGCCAGTTAGTGAAACTATACCTCAATATCTCTGGCTGCACAGAATCTTTCCAACTCTGGCCCACCAAAGAAGGGGATATCTAAGGAGATTCAGGAATATATAGACAGTGAGATTAAGGTTTGCTCTACATTTCCACTTTCCCTGCTGGGATGACTTCAGATTCAGCCATTCTTTCTTTCCCTGTCTCCTTTTGGCCTCATCCTTATTTTCAATTGACAGTGGAATTAGCACCACTTCAGTTCAGTTTGTATTGTATAAATAGTTCTTCTTTTTTCATGTTCTGAATGCTCAACTGTGATTTTTAAGCTCAGACTGAGAAAAGAATTTACTGATTTCTTGGATATTTGAAGGTCTTTCTAGAAATGGAGGTGAGAAATATCCAAAGTAGTCAGTTTTCCATTTCTCCCATTTTATCAATATACTCAGGGAAACCCATATTTGGGTAATAGTAATGCTCTCTGGTAAAGAAGTGAGAATGTTATATAAAACAGCTTGCTGTAGGCTAGTTAGAAGAAAAATGCAAATAAAAGCTATAATAAGTATTGTGAATAACCGATATTTGGAAACAACACCCAATTTTTTAGTGCTATCTAGATATAGGAATAAGGGAATACAAATGAAGAATTAAAGATTCTCAAGTATGTTAAGAGCACTAAAGATCAATTTATACAAAAGGGAAAATAATATTGGATATATCATTTTACTTGTGTCACGAAAAAGGGGGGTAAAATGTTTTCCAAGAAAAAGAAAATACTCTATTTCTCTGAGTTGTGCTTCAGATACAGAAACTGAGACAGGTTGTGACTCTTAGAGTATAGAGGCAGTTTTAAACACCCAATGTTGTCTCTCTGGCCTTGGCAGAATTTGCAACAGCTGAGAGGTACCAGCTGCTCAATATTCCTGAGGGACCCTCTGCTTAGAGATTGTCAGAGCACCATAGGCCATATACATTGGGTTCTTGCTAATGTTTCTTACCAAGGCTGCTCTAGAAATCAGCTAGTCTGGCTCATTGCCCACTCACATTCCCTTTCCATTCAGGAAATCTTCATTGGGGAAGTCTTATCTTTCTTCTGTTTCTAGTGGGATATCTGGGCCTAACTTGCCAGCAAACTGTAGAAAATTTCTAAGTTCATTCTGTTCACCACTAGGCTTTATTCCCCTGTCATTTTAACTTTTTGCCTGTTCTGCTATGAATAGCACTGTCTTCTGTGTTCATCTGCTACAATAATACTGCCTTGATTCTCTGTCACTGGGTAATATTGTGCAGTTCAGATCAACCTCACTTTCTGTCCTCCTAAACTATTAAAGTAATGTTTCTAAGCTCTTTGTAGTCCTTTGCCCTCCTTAGTGTTCATAACATGCTCCAAAGTACTGCCCTCTGTGTTTTAATTAGTGTGTTGCTTATACCTTCTTCCAGATTTTTAACAAAAATATTCATTAAAACTGGCTTAAAACTAACCATGGAGCAACTCTTTGGACAAGTCCTCTACTATACTTTATTTGAGATATATAAGAACTGTTAAGTCTAAGAATATTTGTTTTTAAAGACTTCAATATGTTTAACAGATTTAGGATACATCGACTTTGGGAGAAGTCTATAATCAATGTGAAGTTCACATACGTTAAAAGATAGTAATTTTGAATAAGTTTTCTTCAGAGTCTTGACTGTCATTTAGCATTTAACTCTATCCACATTTCTTCTGTTCAAGAAAAGTATGGACTAATGTTTTGGAAGTTCAAAAGTTATTTAAGGACTGAAATCAGTATATTTAATAAGTTAAGCAGTAAGAACTTCACCAGTGTTGCAAAAATGAGTTTGTATGTATATCTTTGATTCTTATTTATAGCATTTATTTACAATTGTAATATACTATTTTTTAATGCAAAATACAATAATTATAATAAACTTTTGATTCATGTCTGTAGAAACAAACATTTTCGTTATTATATACTTGCAATAATTATTAAATAATTGTCTAAGAAATTTTTAATAGTTCTGACACTTTTAGGTTATCTTTCTTCAGTGTAAATCACTGAGTAGGACAGTACTAAATATCTTAGTATGTTATGATCAAAGAAAATATTCTCTTTTTCTTCAACAGGTTTGAGAAAATATCCATACTTAATATATGTTTTACAGTTGTTGTTTTTTTTTAACAAACAAAAAAACCTTTTTTAGTTTTGGTTCAGATTTGAGCTATGACCAACCTGCACATTTCTGTAAAAGTAGGCAACTTCCATAAACCATCACGTATTCACTTTTGCTGGATGATGTTATTCCTGTATGGTTCATGTTGCTTGTAGCAGAAGCTTATTGTATAGTTTTTGTATTACTTGCTTGTAAGCTAATTGAGTGTTTAGATTATGAATATTAACCATGAAGTTAAAGTTGTAGGAAAATGAGACAGGATTATTTTCATTCATATAGTGAAGATTTTGGTCCTGATCTTGCAATAACTTACTTATTTGTATTTAATCCCTGACTCAATTTGATTTAACAGGACCCTATTTATGTTTAAAGTTAATGGTGCCTTTAAGTTATTTAAGGGGATAGGAGTAGAGCTATAGAACACACTTCTGTAAAGACAGTACACAACTTGCAAATGAGCCTTGTGCCTTTGTAGACTTTGGATTGATCAACATCCCTGAAGTTTAGAAACCTTAATTCATTCTTTTAGGTATCTAAAAAAACCATTAAGCTCCATTTATAGGCAATGGAGAGGTGATGGTGATGCTGTGCAGCTATTTTAGATCAGTTTTTTTGTATATAAAAGTGTTGAATGACTAGTTCTTGACAGGGAGCAGTAAAAGCAGAGTGGCTCAATAAAGAAGATGATGCTGAAGATGACCACAGTACAGACAGGACAATGTCTAGTTGAACCATTCTTCCTCTTTGCTCTGGTAAATGGGAGAATGTGTAATTTGCTAGAGCTAAGAGTATCTCACATGAACACCTTGATACTTCATTGTATTCAGCAGTATCCAGTATTGAATTAGTATGCTCAGCAGTTCATGAAGAAGGTGGGGTAAGATTCTTATTTCTCAAACTGTGCTCATTAGATGAAGCCTTACAGCTTGTGAAATATTTGTGCTAAGTGTTTTGCAGCAAAAGCTGCTGTCTGCCCACTTCTTGGTCAGATTGTGCAAGAGAGATGTCTGTGTGCATATAAGTGGGTAGTAATCTTTTCTTTACTTTTCTTCATAGTCCTTATTCAAAGAAAAGTGATGGAATGAAGGAAGAGTATCTAGGTTAATTTGGCAGGTTTGAAGTAATGCTAGAATAGTGTGCACACTATAAGTAAGTGCTATCTGTGTCTGTGGCATGTATTACTGAGCTATGCAGGGTATGCTGGTTGATACATCATGCTCTAAACAATATTTTTTATTTTTTAGCACTCTCTTCTCCTAATTCATTTACATGCTTATTTTCAAAAATACAGTAAAAGCATCATCTGGTTGTAATATCACTGAAAAAAAATGTAATTTTATTAAATTAAACACAACTACCAGTGAGTAATCTCTTTAGTCCTTTAAGTTCATACTTGCTCCTTTATGTCATGCATGCACCATACTTCTTTACAATCTGTATTCTCTTCCCCTGCTCCAAATTACTCATACTTCTATGAGTATAGGGAAGTATTCTTTCTGACTGTATCAGACCAAGAATTTAATTTACTGCATTTGATTTTTGTCTTGTAATCTTAAACTATCCTGTAGAATATAGATTTTTCTTTGCCTTTTAATACTCATATGATTCATATTTGGGGCAGAACAGAAGATAATGTCATGTCTGAGATAAGGATGAAAAACTGTAAGTCAGTATGGATTTTTAAGCAAGAATTAAACTCCAGGCACTATAATGTGTTTTGCTTTTTTGATTGTTGGGCAATAAATAGATAAATCCTTGCACTTCTCCCCACCCTAAAAAAGAGAGACTGTTTTAGATTTTTGGTGAAAGTTCTCTGTAGGAATTAAACAGATACAATGCTGGATATGATGTAATGACAGTACACACCTGTTCTACAAATATCTGAAAACAGCACAGAAAACTAAAATGGTGTGTAAATATTAGTAATAGGACCAATCAGTCTTTATCCATAAAGACTAACTGTATGTTCCCATCTGGTATAAATTCAGTTCTATATAATACTTCTTGGCAGTCGTATGTTGGTATAATGAAAAACCAATTGCAAATATTATTCCACTAGTCCATTTTGTCTCTGAATGGAAGTTTTTGTTGTTTCTTTTAATAAGTTGTATTGCTCTCCAGAAGACAGAGCTTAAATTAAAACTGTCTTTATCTCCAGATATTAGTGTCTATACTAAGATGTCTATTAATTTGCTTTTAAAACAAAATGCTATCAGAGTGAAACAATTTTTTTTGAGTTGAGAACTACTTAAACTGCTGAAGTGTACTCTTTTATATATATATTCTCAATAGCTTTGAATTGAGTTGATTTGTATAGAACGTGCTAGACCACATCTTTTATGAAAGCAACTGAAAGCAGCAGACAATGTGTGACAGAATGTACTGCACTGAGTATACTTTGCAAGCACAAAACCCTGTGTCTACAATCACATTGAAGGTCATTTAGACTGAGCCCTGTGGCTCTCTATAATACTGTATCTTTATTTACTGACCAAAACTGTAGAAACTCTACAACACTAGAAATACTCTAGTTTATCCAGAATTAGTTGTTTCTTCCTAAGTTAGTCTCAGACTATGGACACTGGAGAGGAGGAGTGGGTGTCTGCAGGTCAAGAATTGAGGAAAAGGATCTTGTATTGTCATGGCAAGAAGACTTCCTCTACAAAAAATTCCTGAATAAAACAGGAGGCTGAGATGCTAGCAGTAGAGAACAGTTGATACCATACCAGTTCCATAAGCCAAACAGGCTCAGGATAGACGGCTAGTGAGTTTAAAAGCAGGCATTCTCAGTGTAGATAGCTGGAAAATGCCTGAGAAGGGACATTTTAGTTGATGCTGTCAATATAGACCTTGCCTTAGAGGACTATCAGAGTTTTGAACAGAAATTTATAGGATCTCAAAGGCTAGAATCCTGAGATATTTTCCACTTTCTGCCCGTGCATACCATCCTACACCGGATATAGAAAAACAGCTTTGCTACTCCTGGTGTCCTTTATGTGCACTGCGCATAAAGGGCTCTAAGAGGTTCCACAACCAGATACCATAGTATGAAGTATATTCAGTCTTCATTTACACTGTTCATTCATTACTCTAATTATGTAGCTATGCCAAACATAATATGGTGTTCCCTCTCATTAGACATTGTTTATTATAATTTCTGTTCTTTCCATATTCTCAGAGGCTGCACTGAAAAATCCAGTATCTGATTAGAGAATTCTCTGAGTTTTCCTAAACAACTGGTTTGTTTTTTAAATAGTCACTACTGTTTTTCCTTAGCAGGCCTGTAAGTTCAAGGCTCCATTATTCAAAACAATATGTGAATACAGACCTGAAATAAATTACAGTCTGTCTCAAATAATTTGCAAATTTAATGATGCAATTCTGAAGTTGGTCTTCTGTCTGCTTATTGGGCATACTAATTTTAATTTCTAATATCATGGAATCTCCCTAAAGTAGAATAGTGTTTGACACAAATCTTTCCTCTCCTGTGGACTGCTAAGATTGCTGACTTCTAAACAGTATTTGTACTAGCCAATAGTTTTGGAAGAGTAATTTTAACTTTTCAGTGAGTAGCAGCAAAGAGGAAAAGCAAAGCGCAGATTTTGTAAAGCTCATTTAAAGTATCTTTTTTCAAGTATTTCAAACACCTGAAGTTGTTAGAGATTAAGAAAAGAGACTGTATCTGAAATGTTAGAATAAACACTACTAGAGATGGGTAAATGGGGAGAGTCCCTGTTACCAACTATCAGGGAGATCAATCTTCAAAATTGCATCATTTGAGTACTGAAGTTTCCTTTTTGTTTTATGTTTATCTTCTTGATTGAGCTAGAGTGTTCTGCATTTACATTAGTAGAAGTGTAGTCAGTTAATCAAGGAAAGTGATTATTCCCATAA